>NW_007232016.1:0-21451 GCF_000164805.1 Carlito syrichta
GAGAGCGATTATTCTTAGGTTAGGCCTCTTGAGGTAGTCACTCATCTCTTGAAGGTTTTGTTCTGTCTTTTTTAGCTTATTTTCTGTGTTTTTAAGAGTTGGGTTATTTCTATATTTTGGTCCTCAAGCTCTGAGATTCTTTCTTCTGCTTGGGTAATTCTGCTTTCCATGCTTATCAATTTGTTATTTATTCATTCACAGTATTCTTTATTACTGTTATCTCAGATATCAGCTCCTTCCTAGTTTCTTCTTGTGTCTCCTCAATTCTTTTTAATCTCTCCATTATTGTTTTGATATCTACATTTGCATTTTGAGACCCTTCATTCTGGGGACTTTTCATTGTTTGTATTCCAAAGTCAGTTTTCTCAGTGTCTGCTCTCCCAGGCGTCTGGGAGAGACCCATACTCTTCTTTTGGTTTTTCTTCATTTCTGTAGATTTTTCTCCCTTTACCCCTTTCCCTCCCCCTCTTCAATTCTGTTTTTGAGGGAAGGTGGGGTTGCTTTTATTTCTCTTCTGCAATGACCTGTTCTTCCTTATGAGGGTCTTCTGGTTTTGTTCACTTTTCCCTCTGCTTTACAGTCTTTCTATTCAGCAGTTTGCAGTCTTGGTCCGTTCAGAGAATCTCACCAGTTCACCTATGCCGTCGCCATCTTGCCCCCAAAAGCCTCACTTTTGATCCCATGACACAAATAGAGTGAAAGTGAAGAATGTAAAAGGATATTCCATGCACATAGTAACCAAAAGAGAACAATAGTGCCTATGCTAATATCAGACAAAATAGACTTTAAAACAAAAAAAAAGCTTATAAGAGACAAAGGATATTATGTATTAATAAAAGAGTCAATATTAAAAGAGGGCATAAGCAATTATACACGTGTTCACAGCTAACCATATATTCTCAGATATATAAAGCAAAAATTTACAAAATTGAATAAAGAATGATAATTAGAGACTTCAATATCCCATTTTCAATAATGGGTGGAACAATGAGACAGAAGACAAGTAAGGCTACACAAGACTTGAACAACACAAATAAACCAACTCGACATATACAGAATACTTTTTATCAAGCGCACATGGGATACTTTCCAGGATAGGATATATATGTTAGGCTAGAAATTATTATTTCAATTGATTTTAAAAGACTAGCCAAGCATGGTGGCTCACACCTGTAATCCCAGCTCTTTAGGAAGCCGAGGCTGGAGAATCATCTTGAGTCCAGAAGTTTGAGACCAACCTGAGAAACAACACAAGACCTCATCTCTACAAGAAATAAAAAAATTAGTCAGGTGTAATGGCATGCACCTCTAGTCCAGCTACTCAAGAGGCTAGGGCAGAAGGATTGCCTGAGCCCAGGAAGTTGAGGCTACAGTGAGCCATGATCATGCCACTGCCCTGCAGCCTGGGTGACAGAGTGAGAACCCAACTCAAAAAAAAAGTCTTTGGAATTTTGATAAGAATTGTACTAAATCTGTGTATCACTTTGGGGAGTATGGACACTTTTCCAATCCATGAACATGGCATCTTTCCATTTATCTGCATCTTCTTCAATTTCTCTCATCAATGTTATAATTTTCAGTATATGGATTTTTCACTTCCTTGGTTAAATTTATTCCTAGCTATTTTATTCTTTTTGATGCCATTGTAAATGGGATGGTTTTCTTGATTTCTTTTTTAGATAGCGGATATTGGCATAAATAAGTACAAGTGATTGCTATAGCTTATTTTGTATCCTGCAACTTTACTGAATTCATTTATTAGTTCTAACAGTTTTGGGCGGTGTTTTCAGGGGCTTCTACATATAGGATTATGTCAAAAGCAAACAGAGATGATTTTACTTCTTCCTTTCAGATTTGGATGCCTTTTGTTTTTGTATTTCTTGTCGGATTGCTCTTGCTAGTACTTCCAGTATTTTGTTAAATAGAAATAGCAAAAATGAGCATCCTTACCTTGTACCAGATCTTACAGGAAAAACTGAAAGCTTTGATTATAATATTAGCTATAGGCTTTTCATAAATGGCTTTTATTATGCAGAGAAAATTTCCTTCTATATCAATTTTGTTGAGAGTTTTTAATCATGAATGAATGTTGAACTTTGTCAAATGCTTGTTTCTGTATGTATTGAGATCATGTGGTTTTTATCTTTCATTCTGTTAGTGTGGCATGTCACATTGTTTTGTGCATGTTAAAAACAATTTTGCATCCCATAGGTAGATCCTACTTGGTATGGCATATAATATTTTTGATGTTTTGTTGAATTTGGTTTACTAGTATTTCATTGATGATTTTTACATCTGTTTATCAGAGATATTAGAATGAGAAAAAATCAATAAATGCTAACACTGAGATAGCACAGACATTGGAATTACCTGACAAGGATTTAAACAGCTCATCATAATGAAAAATTACAAACACGCCTGAAACAAATGAAAACATAGAAAGTCTCAGCAAAGAAACATAAAATATAAAGAAGAACCAATGAAAATTTGAAAATTAAAAGATATAATAGCCAAAATGTAAAAACTCACTGGATGAGATCAACAGTAAAATGGAAAAGACAGGGAAAAAATTCAGTGAACCTGAAGATAAAATAGACACAATAAATCTGAACAGAGAAAAATGAACAAAACTTCAGGGACATATGAAATGATAACAAAGTATCTAATGATTTAATCATCAGAGTTCCAAAGAAAAGTACACAGCAGGTGAGATTTAAAAAGTATTCAAAGGCCTGCCCACCAGACACCCAATCTTGCAAGACTGTCATTAAAGTTTCACTTCTGTTGCAAAAAAAAAAAAGCATTCAAGGAAATAATGGTGGAAACATTCTCAAAACTGTAAAAAAAATTGTAAATCAATAAATTCCAGAAGATTATCAAACTCCAACAGGATAAATGCGAAGAAATCCACACTAAAATACATCATAATCAAACTTCAGAAAGCTAAAGACAAATAAAAAATCTTGAAGCACTGAGAAATGACACATAACCTACAGGGGAAACTATTCAAATGACAGTGGATTTTTCATCAGAAACCATGGAGGCTAAAAGCGAGTTACACAACATTTTTCAAGTGCTGAAAGAAAAGAACCGTCAACCTTGAATTCTACATGGAGCAAAACTGTCCTTGAAAAATGAAAGAGAAATAAAGCATCCTGACATGAAAGAAATCAAAGAAAATTTGATGCCAGTAGATCAAACCTAAAAGACTGGCCAAAGGAAGTTCTTGAAACAGAAAATAAATGATAAAAAAAGGAATCTCGAAATGTCAGGAAGAATAAAAGGAACAATATAATGCATAAAATATGATAAACCCAGTAGAACTTCCTTCTCTTAAGTTTTCTAAATTATGTTCGATAGCCAAACCAAAAAGTATAACAATACCTGATGCAGACATCAATTAATGAATGGAATGGAAACACTAAAACAATTCTATTATGATTGGGGGAGGTAAAAGCACTTGAAAGGAAGAAGGTTTCTACATTTCACTCAAGCTGGTAAAATGTTGACACCAATAGATCTTTGTGTTATGAAATAGGTCTGTATCTTGATTGAGGAGGTGGTTACATGAGTCTACATAGGCCATAAAATGCACAAAGCTATACACACACACTGAACCAATATCAGTATCCTGGTTTTGATATTGCACTAAGATTATGTAAGATGCAACTATTGGGAAAACTGGATGAAGAATGCATGAGACCTCTCTGTGCTATTTTTGCAGCTTCCAGTACATTTATAATTATTTCCAAATAAAACACTTTTAAAAATATGAGGTGAGATAAAGACATTTTCAGGAAATAAAAGATAAAATATTTTATCACCAATAAACCAATAATACAAGAAACACTTAAGTTTATAGCCTCAGATAGAGGCACAGAATTATGAGAAAAGAATGAAAATTATGGGAAAGGATAAATAAGTGGATAAATGAGTATTTATATTACTTTTACAAATGTAAGTTGAGCATTTGAGACATAAATAATAATGTACCATGCGCTCGTAAAAATATATGAAAACATTAGCATAAAGAACAGAAGCAGCCCAGCACAGTGGCTCAGACCTGTAATCACAGCATTTTAGGAGGTCAAAGCAGGAGGATTGCTTGAGGCCAGGAGTTCGAGACCGGCCTAGGCAGCATAATAAGACCCCGTGTCTACAAAAGAAAAAAGTCTTTAAAAAATTAGCCAGGCATGGTAGCATACATCTGTAGTACTAGCTACTTGAAAGGCTGAGGGGGAGGATTGCTTGAGCCCAGAAGTCAAGGCTGCGGTGAGCCATGACCACACCAATAACTTCAGCCTAAGCAACAGAGCACAACCCTTTCATCGATTTCCTAGAAATTAATAAAAGAACTATAACTAGAAAGCCACCAGGGGTTTAGAAGTTAATCAATATATTTCTTTTTCTTTTTCTTTTTTTTTTTTTTTTTAGTTGAAGTCTCACTCTCTCACTCTGTCGCTCAGGCTGGAGTACACTGGCATGCTCACAGCCACCCCAGCATCGACCTGCTGGGCTCAGGTGATTCTTCCACCTTAGCCTTCCAAGTAGCTGGAACTACAGGTGCAGCTACCACACCCAGCTAATTTTTTGATTTATTGTAGAGATGAGTTCTCATCAAGTTGCCCCGGCTGGTCTCAAACACCTGGGCTCAGGCAATCTTCTCACCTCAGCCTTCCAAAGTGCTGGGATTACAGGCTTGAGCCACGGGGCCTGGCCTACATTTCTTAAAATAATCATAACTTTTTTTTTAAAAAAGAGCAGAAAGAGAGCCAGGCATAGTGGCAGGTGCCTGTAGTCCCAGCTACTTGGAAGGCTGGCAGGAAGATTCCTTGAGCCCAAGAGTTCTAAGCTATAGTACACGATAATCATACCTCTACCTAGACACTGCACTTCAGTCTGGGCAACATAGCAAGATCCCACCTGAAAAAAAAAGTAGAAGAGGATAAATATAGTTAAACTTTTGTAAGATTCTTGCACTTTTTGGGAAGTGATAAAAGTGCTAACTTAAGCTGGGCACGGTGGCTCAGACCACAGTACTTTGGTAGGCGGAGGTGAGTGGATTGTCTGAGCCCATGGGTTCGAGACCAACCTGGGCAACTTGGCAAGACCTTGTCTCTACAATAAATCAAAATATTAGCCAAGCATGGTGGCGTGTGCCTGTAGTCCCTTCTACTTGGAAGACTGAGGTGGGAAGACCACCTGAGCCCAGCAGGTCAAGGCTGTGGTGGCCGTGATTGTGCCACTGCCCTCCAGCCTGGGCAATAGAGTGAGACTCAACTAAAAAAAAAATTACTAACTTAAGATAAACTATAACAAGTCAGAAGTACACATGGAAATCTTGAGTCTTTGGAAACCACTAAAATGATATAAAAATGTCTAATTAAAGATCTAATGTACTAATACCTGATTATTTCTAAATAAGACAGAAAAAGTCAAATAAGGAACCAAAAAAACCAGAGAGAGCACACAGAAAGTATAGTGGAAGAGTAAACTTTAATCCAACTACATTGGTTAATGTTATTAAATGTAATGATATAAGCACTATAGTTACAAGCTGAAAATGTTACATTGGATAAAGATCAAGATCCCACTGTATGCTATTTACTAGATCCAACTTTCCATACACAGACAATTGAATGACACAGAAAAATTGAAAGTGAAAGGATGGACGAAGACAAACCATGCTATCACTAATGGAAAAAACAAGCTGGAAGCCACACAATATCACAGCACAAGGTTGATATCAAGGCCAGAAGTGTTACTAAAAACAAGTAAAGATATTCCATGATGATTAAAGAATCATTTCAGGTTGGACACAGTGGCTCATGCCTGTAATCCCAACCCTTTGGGAGGCTGAAGTGAGAGGACTGCTTGAGCCCATGGGCTCAAAACCAGTCTGGGCAACATAGAAAGACCTCATCTCTACAGAAAAAAGTAAAAAATCAGTTGGACATGGTGGCACACACCTGTAGTTCCAGTCACTTGGAAATTTGAGGCAGAAAGATCACCTGAGTCCAGGAAGTTGAAGCTGCAGTGAGCCATGATCATGCCCCTGAATTCTAGAAGGAAAGAGAGAGAGAGAGAGAGCAAGCAGGGAGGGAGGGAGGGAGGGAAGGAGGGAAGAAAGAGGGAGGGAGGAAACCAATAGAAAAAAAAAATCAATGAACCAAAAGTTAGTTCTTTGAAAAGAGCAACAAAATTGACAAATCTTTCCTAAACTGACCAAAGAAGAAGAGAAACTTCAAATTGCTAAAATAAAAAATGAAAGAAAATGCATCACTACTGGCCTTACAGAAGGAAAAAGGATTGTAAAGGAATACTATTTTTTAAATGGTATGCCAATAAATTATAAAAATTGGATAAAATGGAAATTTTTCTAGAAAGATACAAACTAACAAAATAGACTACAGAAGAAATAGAAAATCTAACTAGACTTATAGCAAGTTAAGAAGTTGAATTTGTAATAATAAAAAAAAACTACCAATGAAGAAACGCCAAGACCCAGAAGGTTTCACTGGTAAATTATATCAAACACTTAAAGAAGAATTAGTGCCAACTTTTTACAAAGTCTTAAATAGAAAAGGAGGAAACACTTCCTAATTCATTCTATGAGATTAATATTACCATAATAACAAAACCAGACAAAGACATCACAAGACAAACAACTATAGACCACTATCTCTTGTGAATATAGATGCAAGGGTTCCTCAACAAAATACTAGCAAATCAAATCTATCAACCTATAAAAAAGATTATATGTCATAACCAAGTGGGATTTATCCCAGAAATTCAAGGTTGGTTCAACATATAGAAACCAATTAATGTAAAACACCATAAATACAAAAACCACATTATCATCTTAATAAGTGCAGGAAAAGTATTTGACAAAATCCAACACTCTTTCATGATAGAAACTCTCAACAAACTAGAAACAAAGATAATGTCTAACAAAGAATATCTATGAGAAACCCAACTCACATTAATGGCTAATATTACATTAAGTGGTGAAAGACCAATGTTTTTCCCCAAGATCTGGAAAGAAACAAGGATATCCACTCTCCTCTTTTCTGTTCAACATTGAATAGAACATTCTAGCCAGATAAACTAAGTTAGAAAAGTAAATAAAAGGCAAAGGAAAAATGAATAAAGGAAAGGAAGAAGTAAAACTCTTTATTTGCAGACGACATATCATGTACGTAGAAAAACTAAGGAATCCATTACAAATCTATTGGAACTAATAAATGAGTTCAGCAGGGTTGCAGAAATCTGTTGTAATTCTATGAACTGGCAATGAACAATCTAAAATGAGATTAAGAAAATAATTTTATTTACAGTAGCATAAAAAATGCTTAGAATAAATTTGACAAAAGAAGTGCAAAACTTAAAATTTGAAAACTACAAAACATAGTTGCAAGAAATTAAAGGAGATCTAAATAAATAGGAAGACATCCCATGTTTATGGATCAGAAGACTTAATATTGTTAGGATGGCAATACTCCCCAAATTGATCTAAAGTCAATGGAATTTCTGTCAGACTCTCATCTGACTTCTTCACAGAAATTAAAAACTGATTTTAAAATTCATGTGAAAACTCAAGAGAATCAGAATGGCCAAAAAAATTGTTGTTCAACAATTATAGATAAGCATATACCTTCATGCATGCTTTATGCATCACTTTATACTTGGATTTTTGCAGTCTTGCTATGATTTGTCTAGGTGTGATTTGTTATCTTTATTTGCAAGTCTTCTTTAGTTTGTGAATTATGTGTTTCATCAATTTTGTTAAAATTTCTTGAGCAGTATCACTTCAAATATTACTTCTTCCCAGTTTCCCTCTAGGACCTCAATTAAAAGTTATACCTTTCTTGCTTTTTTTTTTCTTGCTTTTAATGCTTTTTCTATATTTTCCTAATTTTTTTCCCTGCACTTGCTTCAGTTTGAATACATCCTGTTTATCTGTTTTCTAACTCATTAATGTCTTCTGCTTTATCTAATTTTTGCTAAATTCTCCTGGAGAGCACTTATATTTCGGGTATTGAATTGTTCATTTCTAGAATTGTTTGATTCTTTTTTATGGATTCTAATTTTTTCTTGAAATTCACCACTTTTCAAGAGTCATATCGACCTTTTTTTTTCTTCTGTTTCCTAAGGTATATGTGTCATGGTTACTTTAAACCTTATGTCTGCTAACTCCAGCATCTAGATCAACTTTAATTCTGTTTTGTCTTGGTTCTCAGTTTAGAGCTATTATATAATGTATTCATCGTTATATGTATACATGTTTTTCGTGTTTTGGGGGTTTGGGATGGTCTAGTTGATTACCTTCCCCAGAGGTAATTTCTCCCCTTCTGTTTTTGATTAGCACCAAAGATGAGTCTTAGACACTGTCTGATGCACAGCAGTTGTTTTGGGGTTTTTTTTGTTTTGGGGTTTTTTTTTTTCCTTGCAACACTCTTACAAGACTGATGGTTGGAGCAGGCTGGTGGCATGGGCCAGAGACAATTAGAGGATCAGATAAATGCCCTAGCAGGAGGGTCTTCATCTGGAGACCATTCTCGAGTTTGGAAGATTATTCCCCCTCTCTTCTACCTGTATCCAGTCCAAGTCATTTACTAAGTGTTTCTTACATAACAGGAGTTTAAGCAATTCTTGTAAAGATAAACTTTGTTTTAAGGTTTATGGAAGTTACATTTGTGCTGAGGTGGACTTGTCTCCTGGAAATCCCCAGGTCAGATTGTATCATACTACCAAGTGGTATGTTTTAGCCCTGTGAGATGCCTAAGTGGGCTTTATGGCTATCATTAATTTATATTCTTGATATGCCTCGTATACTCTGCTACAATGCCTTTGTGTTTAATATGCTCTTATTTTTCTAGTTTAAGGTGGAAGCAGAGGCTATTGATTTGAAAGTTTTCTTTTTTCCTAATTTGTTTATTGCTATCAATTTTTTACAGCATTCCACAAATCTGATATGCTGTGCCTTTTATTTACGCATTCCATCCCCAAAACTATCTAATCTCTGTTTTGATGTCTTATTTGCTCTATTAATTGCTTACAAGTGTGTTATTTGGTTTCCAATTATATGGGGGCTTCCAGGGGTTTTTCTGTTACTGATTTCTAATTTAATTCTGCAGTTGTGAAAGAACATACAGGCATGCCACATTCTGCTACACTTGGTTTTATTTGTACTTTGCAGATATTGTATCATTTACAAATTGAAGGTTAGTGGCAACCCTGGGTAGATCTCATTGCTTCATTATTTTTGTGGTTGTTTAGGAATTACATTGTGCATCTTCAATTTATCACAGTCTACCTTGAATGATATTATACCATTCCCTGTATATGCAAGAAACTTAAAATAGTATGCTTCCATTGTTCTCCTCATGACTTTGTGCTATGATTGTCACACATTTTTCTTTTATAAGTGTATGAAACCAATAATATATTGTTATTCTTTTTCTTTTAAAAGCATTTAAATGACTTTTTAAGTGTTACAAATTTACTATGCAGTTACAATTTAAGATCATCCTCATTTACTTGTGGGTAGCCATATTTCTACATGGTACCTTTTTCCTTCTCCTTGACATTTTCCTTAACATTTCCTGTAGTGCCCGTCTGTTGGCCATGAACTCTTTCAGCTTTCATAGTTCTAAAAATGTCTTTAGTTCACCCTCATTTTTAAAGATATTTTCACTGGGTATAGAATTCCAGGTTAATTCCAACTTAAAAGATGT
This sequence comes from Carlito syrichta, assembly GCF_000164805.1. Lineage (NCBI taxonomy): Eukaryota > Metazoa > Chordata > Mammalia > Primates > Tarsiidae > Carlito > Carlito syrichta. Next base: position 9,738 of record NW_007232016.1, read on the forward strand.
AGTCCCATGCTCTTCTTGCTTTGATTGTTTCCAATGAGGAATCTGCCAGTATTTTTATCTTTATTCCTTGTACATAATTCCCCCTCCCAACTGCCTTTTTTTCTTATTTTTTGAGGGATGAGGTCTTGCTATATTGCCCAGGCTGGTCTCAAAATCCTGGGCTCAAGTGGTCCTCTCCTCTGGCTGCTTTTAAGAATTTGCTCTTTATCACTGGTTTTGAGCAATTTAATTAGGAGGTCTTTGGGGGGTAGTTTTCCACAGGTTTCTTGAGTTTGAGCTTTGTTGAGCTTTTTGGGAGGTAAACTTACAATTTTCAGCAAATTTGGAAAAACATTTTAGCTATCATTTCTCCAAATGTGTTTTCCTGTTTCCCCTCTTCCTTCTTCCTTTGGGAACTCTAATTATCCATATATTAGACTACTTGAAATTTTCCTACAGTTCACTGGGGAATCTCCTCTTTTATTTTCTTTTGTTTTGGAGTGCTTTATTTGTAAGTGCAGTTTTTTTATTGGTGCACAATGTTCCATAAAATGAAAAGTTGTTGTCTTTGTTCCTGTTAGAAAAAGAAGATCCTCTAGAAGAAATATGAGGTTATCCATCAGAGTTTGCCTCCAGCTTCTGCTAAAAGTATTTCTCTAGCATTCACTATTTTTTCCTATTTTTTCATCATAGTGAGATACACAGAACACAAAATTTACCATCTTGAAAATGTGCCAATGTCCACACTCAGTGGTATTAAATGCATTTATAATGTCATGCAGCCACCCATCTCCAGAACTCTTTAAATTGTGTACAACTAAAACTCTATACCCATTAAGCAGCAACCCCTCATATTCCCCTTCTTCCAGCCAGTGGCAACCACCATCCTACTCTCTGTCCCTATGATTCTGACTATCTAAATGCCTCATAGAAGTGGAATCATACAGTATTTGTCTTTGTGTGACTGGCTCATTTTACATAACATAATGTCCTCAGAGTTCATCCACGTTGTAGCCTATGTCAGAATTCGCTTCCTTTTCAAAACCAAGTAGTAATCTGTTACAGGGATACACTCAGACTTCCATATCCATGGGCTCCATGAATGCATGGATTCAACCAACCGCAGATAAAAATATCTGTAGGGAAAAAAAGCTTCTGTGCTGAACACATACCAACTTCTTCTTGTCATAATTCCCTAAATAATAGAGCATAACATTTGCATAGCATTTTTATCGTATCGTGTGTTGCAAATAATCTAGAGATGATTTAAAGTATACAGAAGCATAGGCTTAGGTTATATGCAAATACTACACCATCTTATATCAGAGATTTGAGCATCTGCAGACATTGGTGTCTACAGAAAGTCCTGGAACCAATCCCTCCACAGATACCAAAGGACAACTGTATACATTTTATGGCTCCATTCACCCATTACTGGACACTGGGCTGCTTCCACATTTTGTTATTTTCCACATTTTGCTATTGTGAACAATAATGCTGCTAACATGTTTGTATACATATCTCTTTGTAAACTAACTGTCAATTTCTTTGGGTATAACATACCCAGAAGTAAAATGACTGGCTCAAATGGTAATTCTATTTTAAATGTTTTTGAGGAACTGCCATACTTTTTCCACAATTGCTGCATCATTTTACAATCCCATCACCCATGCACAAGGGGTTCAGTTTCTCCACATCCTCACCAACAATTGCTATTTTCTGGTTTTTTGACCACAGTCTTCCTATTGAGTGTGGGATAGTGTCTCATTGTAGCTTTGATTGGCATTTCCCTAATGACTAGCGATGTTGAACATCTTTTCATGTGCTTAAGGGTCATCTGTGTATCTTTTTTGAAAAAATGTTTATTCAAGTCTTTTGCCCATTTTTGAAACAGGTTGTTTTGTTGTTGAGTTTAAGGAGTTCTCTGTATGTTCTAAATATCAATCTCTTATCAGATATATGATTGCAAATTATCCTGCTGATTGTGTCTCTTGATATACATGAAATGTTTCTATTTTTATGAAGTCAAATTCTCTGTTTTTTCTTTTGTTGCCTGTGTTTTTTGGTGTGATATCCAAGAAATCATTGCCAAATCCAATGTCATGAAGATTTTTCCCTATGTTTCTTCTAAGACTTTATAATTTTGGATTTCGTGTTTGGGTCTTTAATTCATTTGGAGTTTATTTTTGTGTATGACTTTAGTTAAGGGTCAGCTCCGTTCTTCTGTATATGAGTAGCCAGTTTTCCCAGCACCATTTATTGAAAAGACAGTCTTTTCTCTATTTCATAATCTGGCAACTTTGTCAAAAATCATCTGACCATATATGCAAGGTTTTATTTCTGAGCCTCTATTCTCTTCCAGTAGTCCTTATATCTGTCTTTATAGTAGACTAAACTGTTTTGATTACTGTAGGTTTATTAATATGTTGTGAAATCAGGAGTTCTCTGGTTTTTTGCTTTTTTCAGTATTGTTTTGGTTATTGGGGGATCCCTTGAAATTCCATATGAATTTTGGGGTATGTTTTTCCTATTCTGCAAAAACATAATCAGGATTTTACTCAGGATTGTATAAATTTGTAGAACAATTTGAATAATATTGACATCTTAACATTATTAATTCTTCCAGGTCATGAACATGAGATGTATTTCCATTTATTTATATCTTTAATTTCTTTCAGCAATGGTTTGTAGTTTTCATTGTACAAGTCTTTCACCTCTTTAGTTTATTCTTAAATGTTTTATTGCTTGTGGTGCAACTATAATGGAATTATTTTTTAATTTTCTTTTTGGATTATTCCATGTTAGTTGTATACAAATGTAATTAATTTTTGCTGTTGACTTTGTATCCTACTACTTTGTTGAATTTAGTAGTCTAAAAGTTTGGTTTGTTTTTTTTTTTTTCAGTCAGGAATGACATGATCCCAGCTTACCACAGCCTCTACTTCCTGGGCTCAGGCAATTCTTCTACCACAACCTCCCAAGTAGTTGGGAATACAGGTGTGTGGCACCACGCCTGGCTAATTTTTTATTTTTTTGTAAAGACAAGATCTCACTATGTTGCCCAGGGTGGTCTCAAACTCCTGGGCTCTAGCAATTCTCTTGCCTCAGTCTCCCAAAATGCTGAGATTTTGGACATGAGCCACTGTGCCGAGCCTCTAAAAAATTTTTATGTATGTGGAATCTTTAGGCTTTTCTACATATAATATTATGTAACATACAAACAAATAATTTTACTTTTCCCTCTCTGATTTAAGTGGCTTTATTTCTTTTCCTTGCATAATTTCTCTGGTTAGGATTGCCAGCACTGTGTTGAACAGAAATAAAAAAAGCAGATATCCACACCTTATTCTTGATTTTAGACTTTAAAAAATTCCATCTTTCACTATTGAGTATGATGTTCACTGTTTTCAAATATGAATTTTACTGTGTTGAGTTAATTTCCTTCTACCCCTAGCCTTTTTTAAAGGGTTTTTTTTTTTTTATCATCAATGTATGTTGAATTTTGTCCAATGCTTTTTTTCTGCATCAGTTAAGATGACTGTGTCAGGTTTTTTTCCTTCATTCTATTAATGTGTTTATTACTGATTAACTGTCATATGTTGAACCGTCCTTGCATTCCAGGAATATATCCCACTCACTCATGGTGTATAATCTTCTTTATATGCGACTGAATTCAGTGTCACTTCTTAGTTGGTTTTAATGGACTTATCTTCTCATTATGGGTTGTATTTCTCTGCTTCTTTGCATGTCTGGTAATTTTTGCTAGATGCTGAATATTCCTGCATTCCCATAGATAGTCCTGAACTTTACTATAGAGTTCTCTTAAGGTCCCCAGAAATACTGTGCTCCTTTTGGGTCTTCCTTTTAATATTTGTTAGGTAAACTAGAAAAGCACTCAGTCTAAGACTAATTACTTCCCACTACTGATGCAAAACCTTTTTGCATACTCCATTCAATGCCCCATGAATCTCTGAAGTTTTTCAGTATAGCTTGTTGGAACTGACACTATTCCCAACCCAGCATGTGCACTAAGCACTGTTACTTCCAATCCTTTGGGTGTTTTTTCCCTGGCTTCACGTAGTTTCCTCACAGGCCTTCACTGATCAATACTGATCAATACTGAGCTAAATACTCAAGGGAGACCATAAGCAGATCTCTAGAGTTCCATCTCTGTGCAACTGTCTCCTCTCAGGTCCTCTGTCCTGCAAACACAGCACCTCATCTTCCTCAGACTCTCAACTCCATCTTCTCAATGCAGAGTTCACCATGCCCCACCTAAAAAACTTGCAAGGCAGCAAGCTGGGGAATCATAAGGCTTGCTCAGTTGTTTCTCATCTCTCAAAGATCACTATCCTTTGTTGCCTGATGCTGTGAGTTTTAAAAACCGTTGTTCCATTTATGTGTCTGTTCTTTGGATGTTTCAGGTGGCATAGTATATCTGATCCCTGTTTTTCTGTGTTGGTTAGAATTCAATGTCCCTAGCTATTCATATTTAATATACTCATTGAGATATTTCATTTCAGATATTCTAGTAATTCCTAACATATTTGGGCATAATAATTTCTTTACACTCATCTCTTTGACCTTCATCCTTTGACTGGAAGAATGCCTTCTAGTATTTTCTTTAGTGTGGTTCTTCTCATTCCGTACTTGTGTGTCTGAAACTGTCTTTACCTTTAGTCTTGAAGGATGGTTTCTTGCGTAGAAATTCTCGATTCAGCAGCTGGTGGAGGGGGGGTGCAGCACTTTAAAGATATAGTCCTAATGCCTTTGACTTCCTTTATTTCTGCTGAAAATCAGCTATAAGCATAAGGAAAGGTGTTGGGAGTCCAGGACCCCCCAAAGGTAAGCTCTGAGACTACCCTTGCTTTCAGTGAGACCCAGCAGGCTTGGTGTAAGGACAACCCAGAAACATTTCAGCCTTTTTGGACTGCGGAACTAAACTAAAGTTTGCCTTTGAGTCATCTTAATTCCTAAAACTGGATTAAGGCAGCCATAGAGTTCTGCTGCCCCCTGGTGCCTAGCAGAGCAAACCTAACATGTCTAGAGGGAGTCTTCTTCCTACATCTCCAAGTATTTCTACAATGCAGTAAATACAAGGCCTACCACAAAATAAGCATACAAGGAGACAAGATAAAATGTGTGACAAAGCTAGACAAAATAGTAACAAGCTCACGGACACCCAGATATTGAAGTTATCACACACGAATCTCAAAATAATTATGTATTCTTTGTTTATGGGGAAAAAAAGACAAGATTGAGAATTTGGGTAGAGACATGAAAACTGTTGAGAGAGTTGAGAGGAGAAAGAGAGAGACAGAAATTGAATTGCATCCGATGCCTCCTAAGACCTAAGCAGACTCTTGGCATCACCTGTCCAAGAGTCTTTGGTTTGTCTAAGTCACCTTGGGCCTTCATAGCCAATACTAGGCTGGATGGCTTACACAACAGACATGTATTTGCACAGTACTCAAGACTGAGAAGACCAAAGTCAAGGTGCCTGCTGATTTACTTCTTGGTAAGGGACTTCTTCGTGGTTTGCAGATGGGCAGCTTCTTGCTGTGTCCATGGCAAAGACAGAAGACTCTGATTTTATAAGGGCACTAATCCTATCACGAGGGCTCCACTCTGATGACTTCATCTAACCCTAATTCCTCCCACCAGGGGACAGGACTTTCACACATGGATTTTGGAGGGCGACAAACATTCAGTCCATGGCAGCCATCTGTTTTGCTTCAGCTGTCATGGCGGTCACCTGTTCTACACGGGCAACACCTGACTTCACATGGCCACAAATCAGCAGTATTTCACATCAAGCCCATTCTCGACATCATTTGTCAGCTCCCTAAGACCTTTCCTGTGGTCAGCGAGGCATGAAAAGCCCCGGGACTCACTCAACCCCCAAAGATGTGCTACCCAGCAGTGTTCACTACAGGGTAAACATGATAAATGCGACTTGGGCACCAACTGGTAAATAAATGATTCCCCACTCATCCTCCTGGACAGAATGTGCTGCTGGTCTGTCATTTTCCAGCCTCCCTTGTGTCTATGAGAACAAGTCATCAGTCACACTTATCTCTAGCCCTGTCTCTGTCATGTCCTGTGTCACTCTGTTTTCTAGGTGGATTTGTCTCCTAGGGTGGCTGAAAACAACAGAATGTTATTATCTCTCAGTTCTGGAGGCCAAAGTCCAAAATCAAAGCGTCAGTCAGGTTGTGTTCCCTCTGAAACCTCTAAGGGAGGATTCTCCCCAGCCTCTTTCAGCTTCTGGTAACCCCAGGCGCTCCTCAGCTTGTGGCCAAATCCCGCTACCCACCACCTCTGTCCTCACATGGTATTCTCTCCTGAGTGTTTTCTGACTGTCTTCTATGTCCAGATTTCCCTTTTTTTTAGAAGAAAGGACCCCAGTCATATGGAATCAGAGTCTACCATTATGACCTCATTTTAACTCGACTACCTCTATAAAGATGCTATTTCCAAATAAGATCACATTCTGAGGTACTGGGGGTTAGGACTTTAACATATTTGGGTGAGGAGCATGATTTAATCCGTATCACTAGGGAATCTTGGCTTAGATGAAAACCAAGTAAAAATTTCATACTTTCATACGTTCATAAGTAACAATAAAAGGCCAGGCACAGTGGTTCGTGTCCATAATCTCAGCACTTTGGGAGGCTGAGGCAAGAGGATCATTTGAGCCCAGGAGTTCGAGACCAGCCTGGGCAATATAGTGAACCTCATTTTCACTAAAATAAAATTTTTTTTAAAATAGCCAAGCATGTGGTATATGCCTGTAGTCCCAGTTGCTTAGGAGGTTGAGGTAGAAGGATCTCTTGAGCTCAAGAATTTGAAGCTGTGGTGAACCATGATTATGCCACTGTCCTCCAGCCTGGGCGACACAGTGAGATCCCCAACTCAAAATAATAATAATACTAGTATAATAACTGAAATGACAAAACCGATGGACTTAGTAGTTGAGCTAAAGACGGGTTAGAAGAGAATACCCAGAAAAAAGCACAGGGAAAGACAAGAATGGGGGAAAAAACAGAAGAGTTGCTAAGGGAAACAAAAGATAAAATACGAAGGTCCAAGGCATATGTAGCCCTTCTTCAAGTATGGAAAGAAAATACATTCATGTAGAGGCAAAACAATAATTGAGCAATACATGCTAACGGCATAGACACCGCTCAAGGCTTTACTCAAAGTGTTGAAAGGGATTGAAAGATTTAAGAAATGTTAAACCAGATGCAGTGACTCATGTCTGCATCCCAGCACTTTGGGAGGCCAAGGCAGGAGAACTGCCTGAGCCGAGGAGTTCAAGACCAACCAAGGCAAACATGGCCAGACCTGTTTCTACAATAAATAAAAAAAATTAGCCAGGCATGGTGCCCCACACCTGTAGTCCCAGCTACTTGAGAAGTTGAGGCGGAAGGATCGCCTGAGAGCTGCAACTCAAGGCTGTGATAGATGTGAGTGTGCCTGGGCAACAGAGTGAGTTTCTGACTCAAAAATAAACATAAATAAATAAATAAATAGCCAAGCAGGAAAAGTAAAAAAAAGCAAACCCAGCTATAGCATGGTAGAACTGCAGAAAGCTAAAGACAAAGAGAAAATATAAAACACAGACTACAAAAGACATACTACTCTTGGAAAAAGCATCATTCAGACTCCAGTGCCTCCCACACCGAATTAGCAATTTCTCCCAAGAGGAAAAAAACCCAAACAGTTTGTCGCAATTGGGGGCTAGCTTTTCTTCACTGTTTTATTATGTCCCCAATACCTTCAAGTAGGTTTTTTTTTTTTTAATCTAGTTTTTCTTGCTGTCATCATGAGGAAATGTACCCCAAGTGACCTAGGTTTCAGGTATACCAGAAGCAAAAGTTCAAGCTAACTTGTTTTTGTGTGTGTGTGGGCTGTGAGTACACAGTGGAGAATGGCACGGTATGTGTATCTCGGGTGCGTGTTTGGTAGTGCACAGCATGTGTGTGTTATGAGTTTACTTTGGGGGGGTACAAGGGATGTGTGTATTGTTGCACAATGAAGGTGTGCACAGTATGTGTGTGCTGTGGGTGATGGTGTGGAGGGGTACACAGCATGTGTTTGTAGTGGATGCACTTTGGAGAGGTGCACAACAAGTTTGTGTTGTGAGTGCACTTTGGAGGGACACACAGCATGCATTTGTTGGGTAAACATGGTGTGTGCTCATCACGTATGTGCTATGGGTGGTCATTGGTGGGTGCACAACGTGTGTGTTGGGTGCACATTGGTGAGTTAACAGCACCTGTGTGTTGGGTGCCTATTTGTGTGTGCACACCATTTGGATTTTGTGGGTGCACATCAGAGGGATGCAAATACTGTGTGAGGTGTGGATATGTGTGGTCAAGGTCCACAGCATGTGTGTATTGTGGATGAACATCGAAAGGGTGTACAGTAGTTGGGTGCTGTCAGTGCATACTGGAGGGGTTCACAGCATGCTTGTGTTGTCAGAGACATTGAAGAGGTTCACAACATTTGTGTGTTGTATGTCCAAGTTTGACGGGTGCACAGCATGTGTGCATTGTGTGCATATGGATGGGAGCACAGCATATGTGCATAGTGGGTGTACATTTAAGGGGTACATAGCATGCGTGTTTTGTGACTGCATATTGGAAAGGGTGCACAGCATTTGTGTGCTGTTTGTGCTTGCTGGAGTGGTGCACAGCATGTGTTTGTTTTGAGTGTACGTTGGGGGTACACACAGTTGGCTATTTTGTGGATGCACATAGGGTGTCAAGTTAACTTTAATGTTTAAAAGTCTAAATGATAGCTGGGCTTGGTGGCTCACCCTATAATCCCGCGCCTTTGGGAGGCTGAGGTGAGTGGATTGCCTGAGCCCGCAGGTTCGAGACCCGCCTGGGCAGCAAGACCTCATCTCTACAATAAATCAAAAAATCAGCCATGCGTGGTAGCGCATGCCTGTAATTCCGGCTACTTGGAAGGCTGAGGCGGAAGGATCACTGGAGCCCAGCAGGTCGAGGCTGCGGTGGCCGGAAGCGGCCACTGCACTCCAGTCTGGGCGACAGAGTGAGACTCCAACTCAAAAAAAAGGTCTAAATGATGGCAGTCCCAATGAAAGCAGTCTAGGCTCAGATGATTTTACAAACTCGTTCTAGTTTTTATATGCAAATAAAGATAATTTCCATGTTAGCCAAAATACTCCAAGCCATAGAAGAAATGAGAAATGTTCTCAATTCAATTTGTGAGGCCAACATAGCCTTAATATCAAAACTTTATTGTTATTCCAAAAAAGTAAATAACAATTTTCATTTAATATAGATGGAAAAAATAAGTAACACATTACATTAAATCAAGTATATATTAAACCATTCGCTATAATTTATTCCAGGAAAACAAGAATGTCAATATTAAGACAACAAAAGATAGAATTTATTACAATGACAAATTTGATAATTAAAAACTAAGTTAAGACTGGACGCAGTGGCTTATGCCTATAAACCCAGCACTTTGAGAGCTCACAGTGAGAGGATTGCTTGAGCCAGGAGTTCAGGACCAGCCTGGGCAACTCAGGAGGCTGAGGTGGAAGGATTGCCTGAGTCCAGGTCAAGGCTACAGTGAGCCCTGATAGTGCCACTGCATGCCAGTCTGGATGACAGAATGGGATCCTGACTCAAAAAAAAAAATAAGTTAATATAGATGTTATATTATGCTAACATAGCCTTAATATCAAAACTTTATTGTTATTCCAAAAAAGAAAATAACAATTTTCATTTAAGATAGATGGAAAAAATAAATAACACATTACATTAAATCAAATATATATTAAACCATTCACTATAATTTATTCCAGGAAAACAATTTTGTAAAATCATCTGAGCCTAATAAACTTAATACACTATTTACCAAAAGCCAGCAGCAAATGTCTGTTTAAACAATAAAATACTAAAGCTATTCTTACACGTATCAAGAAGAGTGGGCTAACTCAGTATCGCCTGTTACTCAGTATTGTTTGGGAAGTGATAGCCAAATTGCAAAACATAAAAGCTAAAAGCAAAGTGCTGCTTCTGGTTTCACTCTGCAGGCCTGTGTCCTGCTTTGCGGCATAACTGATGTCACCAAAGACAAGAGAGAGAAAAGCTACGAGTTGAAGCCCGAACATCAGGCAACCAGGAGGGATAGGCTGGCCCTGGGGACAGATAGTGGCGGGACTGTCTTCCCAGGGGTGTGGCATCTGTGCCGGTGGAGACCAAGCGGGGCTGAGTCTGGAGATGAATTCTACAATTACAGGACAGGTGTACTGCATCCAATAGAGAGTACTTTGTTTGGCTTTGGTTTTTTGTTTGTTTTTTGTTTTTGAGTCGGAGTCTTACTCTGCTGCCCAGGCTGCTGGAGTGTAGTGGGTGACTCACAGTCACTGCAGCCTTGGCTTCTTGGGTTTAGGTGATCCTTCTGCCTCAGTCTTCCAAGTAGTTGGAAATACGGGGGGGCGGAGGGGGTGCCACCACATCCAGCTAATTTTTTTGACTTATTGTAGAGGCAAGAACTCACCATGTTACCCAGGCTGGTCTCAAAACCCTAGGCTCAGGCAATCCTCTTGCCTCCGCCTCCCAAGGTGCTGGAATTACAGGCGTGAGCCATGGTGCCCAGCCCAATAGAGAGTACTCTGAAGGTGACTGAAGTGTAAACATGTAAGAATAAATACACAATTTTTATAAATAAATTCCGGCTTCTTGGGGTCCCCTCTCATACACACACACACACACACACACACACACACACACACACACACACACGGGGTTTAAATGTTACCACCTTGGTACCACCCCTTGGCTACCAGCCAAAGATGAAGCCAAGCATCTCTAGAGAAAATCATCCCCTGTTCAGGATGGAGTACTGCCCCAGAGTAAGATCAAGCAAAGATCGCCACGCACATGAGGAAGCAAAATACCAAGAGAGAGCAAAGGAGAAAAACCAAGCAACACATTCAGACTCTCACGTATATTGGTGATGTATCTGCATATAGAAAAAGCGATGCAGGTCACCAAAATGGCAGAATTGGGACACCAACCTTCATCCCTCCATTTTGTGTGTGTGTGTGTGTGTGTGTGTGTGTGTGTGTGTGTGTGTAGGAGGGGGAATCCCCCCAAAACACCGGAATTTATTTATAAAAACTGCGTTTTTATTCTTGCATGTTTAAACTTAAGTCACCTTCAAAGTACTCCCCGTTTGATGCAATGCACCTATAGAGATGCTTTTTCTACCGCTCAAAAGTTTTTGAACTCATCCATTTTGGTGCCTTTTAGTGATTCTGCCATTTTTCGTTTCACCTCTTCCACATCAGCCAAAACATTTCCCTCTGAGGACCTTTTTGATCCTGGGAAACAAAAAAAGTCACTTGGGGTGAGACTGAGTGAATAGGGAGGGTGGGACATGGGCATCATGCCGGTTGGGGTCAAAAACTGCTGAACATTCAATGTGGTGTAGGCGGGTGCGCTCGTAAGTCATGCATCACGAAACGGAAAGAATCTCCAAAAAAAAAAAAAATTCGCTGAAGCTGAATGCAGCCTCTCACAACACTAGCTGGTACCCTGATGCCAATGAGTTCCTAGAACACTTACCTAGTGGGGAACCCGTACTACAAGGGGCCCGCCCTCGAAAAGATAATTCTGGGGTTTTTTATATTCCACCCCCATACACGTGTGTGTGTGTGTGTGTGTGTGTGTGTGTGTGTGTGTGTG
>NW_007232017.1:0-8558 GCF_000164805.1 Carlito syrichta
AGAGCGATAACTTGACTTCCTCTTTTCCTATTTGGATACCCCTGATTGCCTTCTCTTCTCTGATTGCTCAAGCCAGGACTTCCAGCAGGGAGACAGCCTACAGACTGGGAAAAAGTATTTGCCAACACCAGGTCTGACAAAGGCTTAACATCCTGGATCTACAAGGAATTTAAACATGCTGAAAAGAAAAAAACAAACAATTCCATTATAAAATGGGCAAAAGATATGAACAGACACGTCACAAAGGAAGATGTCCGTGCAGCCAACAGACACATGAAGAAATGTTCAACCTCACTAATCATCAGGGAGATGCAAATCAAAACCACACTGAGATGCCACCTAACTCCAGTCAGAATGGCAATTATCAACAACTCAAAAAATAACAGCTGCTGGAGAGGGTGTGGCGAAAAGGGAACACTTCTACACTGTTGATGGGAGTGTAAACTAGTGCAACCTCTGTGGAAAGCAGTGTGGCAATTCCTAAAAGCTCTAAATATCAACCTCCCTTATGACCCCGCAATCCCCCTACTGGGAATATATCCTGAAGAACTCAAATCACTCTATGAAAAAGATACCTGCACATGTATGTTTATCGCAGCATTGCTCACAATAGCAAGAACCTGGAAGCAACCATGCTGCCCATTAAAAGAGAACTGGATTTAAAAAATGTGGTTCATATACATGATGGAATACTACGCACTCATAAAAAAGAACAAAATCATGAATTTTGCAGTAACCTGGATGGAACTAGAGTCTATAATACTGAGTGACCTCTCACAGATACAAAGATCCGAGTATCACATGTTCTCACTCATATAATGGACCTTGAACATCCAATGTAATACTATAAGAAAATGACTGACAGTACTGGGAAACTATGGAGGGGGAGATGGGATCAACAGTAGCAAATATCTGTCTGGGGACGAGGAAAGACCGCCTATCAACAGGGTGCCTGAATGAAACGTAATTGTCTACCTAACCCTTAACTGTACCCAACAACATCATAATAAAAAATATTGAATAAAAAAAAAGAAAGAAATGATTTAAATTAAGGTACTGAGAAAAAGTCTTGTTGATAACTCAAAGGAGGGGTTGAGAAGAAAGATAGAAGGGAGAGAAAGAGAGAGTGGGAGAGAGAGAGAGGAGAGGGGGGAGAGGAGAAAGAGTAAGGGGTAAGGGAAGGAGAGGAGGGGAAGACCAATGATGATCTGGAAAGAAAATTCCAGGCAAAGAAATTAGCCGAGTAAAAAACCTGATGAAAGAACATACTCTGATTGTTTAAGAATAACACATGAAAGTTAGTGGAGCTGGAGAGGTTTAAGCAAGATGTGGGGGAATTATCATAAGTGAAATAAAATATGCAGGCAAGACCCTGGCGGATTTATGAGTTTGGGCTTCTTCTTAAGAGATAGGAGATACTATTGTAAGATGCTGAGGAGGAGAGTAACATGATTTGATCTATACCTTAAAAATCTCATGCAGACCATTATGTAAAAAAGCAAAACCAGGGCAATCAGTCAGGAAGCGATTAGAATATTTCTGTCATAAGATGACAGTATTAAGTCTGATATGCCTACTGGACATCTAGGTGAAAATATCTTGAAGACTATTGGGATAATGAGTCAAAACAAAAAGGAGAGGCTGGACTGAAAATATAAATTTGAGAGTCATCAATATGTAGATAATGTTTAAACATGAGTTTCATACAAATGAATATGTTTATATATATATATATATATATATATGAGGTGTGAGGACTGAGATGTGGAAAATTCAATATTTAGAGTTAAGGAAGAGAAGCAGAATATAGCAAGGGAGACTGAGAAGTAGGTTGTGATCCAAGAAATGTTTTAAGATCAATGATTTATCAATACATTTGGTCGCATAAATAGATATAAATATATAGATATGCTTGGACATTATTTTTAAAATTGAAAATGTAGCAAATAATATTTATTTACATTTTAAGCAACTTCTTTATTTTAATTTCTGCATATCATTCAAATCAGGAATCGTTTTGAAAAAGACTCTAAGATTATAAGATATAGACCTAGGAAAATATTTTCTTGGTAACCTGTCTTAGATCCCTAAGTAAAGGTCATTAGATGTAGCTCTATTATGCTCTTCTGGCAGTAGTTGTTAGTATGAACCACATAGTCTAATGAGAAGGGAATTAGCATCTCCTCTCAGGATCAGTGTCTTTGGTAGTAACTGTGACCCCAAGATGATCTTTGTGATTACTCAAAAATAAAACCACTGAAGCAAATTACAAATGATTCTAGAGAGCTTGGAGAACCAGGTTGACTGAGGCTGAGAGGAGAGAAAAGAGAAGAAGATGAATTCTGTCCCCTTTCAAAACCTTGAATTGGTAGATGCTCATGTTTTGTTCACAAGAGATTTCCATTGTTGAGTTAGCCATGAGAAAAGTGAAGAGCAAGGAAGAAAAGCTATATCCTACTGAGTTAACCCCCAATTGCCAAGCCTGTCTAGAGACTGCAACCATAGCTTCCATTATGTCTTACTGGCCAGAACTCAGTCATGTGGCCAACATTCTGTAAATTAAGGAGTTTAGTTGTTGTTTTCTATAAGCTGAGAATACTGTTGCTATCAACGAAATCAGTATTCTATGGTAAGAAAAGACAGGACAATAAATATTTGGTACACAAAATGAAGTCTGTGCATAGATACCTTAAGGTATGCCTATGCTTCTTTTTTCAGTCCTCATCTCTCATCATTTTTTCTCCAATCGAACCACAATTCTATATTTGTGTTCAATTTATGGAGCATTATAAACTATTATAATATATAAATATAATAATATATTATAATAAATAAATTATATATCCTTCTAGGTCTTTACTTATATCAAATTTACTCCACCAATAATATGTTTCTCTTTTTCTGTACTTTTGACTTTTCTGCTCGCCACTTTGATATTACTTCTTCAAATCTATGTTGCATTTGTTGCCGTCATTAGTATTAGCATCCTTAATATTATTATTTGCTCTGCCAAAGACTAAGGAGAGGTTACTCCAGTCTATTAATCATTTGCTAGCACTTTCACATAGGATGTTTATTCAATCTATATATCCAAAAAGGAGAGAAGCAGAGCCCTTTATAGGTGGCTAAATTATCTCTTTGTGGGGCCCTACCTAGAAGGCATAAGCTCATTATTTTACCTAAGTATTGTCCATTGCTTCTTCTCCATTTGCTTTGGGTTCTTTTAGGGAGACAACTGTTATACACAGATGGGATTTTCATTTTCTGACCAATGTTAATGAGATCATGGTTTAGGTTCTTCTGAGATCATACTACACAGCCACTCTGAGCCTTGCCATTGTCTGCCTCAGAAAATGCCATCACTTGAATTTTTAACAGATCTCAGTCACCAGGTAGTAAACAAACTATTGCTCTGGGATGAAAGACTTCAAGAGGTTTTTTGTGTGAAATCTGATATGTAATCCCTATAAAATAAAGAACTGTTACAGAGTTAAGACATATCCACAGTAATTTGGTAATCCAGGAGGGGAGCATGCAGGCATCTGGCCTCTGCTGCCCCTATCCTACCCAGACTGGATCTGCTTGGAGTCAGGAGGGATTTCCCTTTGCAAGGAAAAGGCAAGCAGAAAATCTCCACCAGCCTTCATTGCCACTGCAGACATTTATAGTTCTTACAATAGGAGAATTCCATAGTCCTTACTAGCCCTAGGCCCAGTTTGGAGAGCTGTTGGGAAGTCATGCAGATGCACTGCCCAGATTAGAGTATAATGTATGCACTATCTCTCCCCAGACCCTGTGAGTCATGTATTTGCAACATGGCCATCTTGAGATTAGAGATATTTCTAGAGTATACCCTGTTCTGGGGTCAACAGCCTCTGAACCTCTCCAGCACTGGAGCTCCATCTTCATTCCACGAAGCCCACATGGGTAGTTGAGCACCACAACACCAGCTGCGAGGCACCTGGGCCCAGGATTGACTGTGGCTCTGATCCTGTACTTCAGGGAAACCAACCCCCACTGCCATAATTTTAGCCATGAGGAACAGTCTGCCAGTCCTGCCCAAGTTGAACCTATCCTTGAGCCAGTCAAACTGCTGAATGCCCTCCCTCAAGTGGAAGAGATCCCTGAGCCTCTGATCAGCTGAGACAGTCCCAGGCCAGTGGAGTTATGTGCTAATAATAATAATTCTCATAACTGAGAAACAGCTCCACAGTGGCTATGCACTCATGACTGAGAAACTGTTCCACAGTGCTCCTCCCTGAGTAGATATGCTCCTGGCCTGCCCATTGGCCTTGTGTTCCCACTAAGGGCCTGAGAAACAGTCCTCCAGGACACAACTGAAAAGGATGCCACCAGGCAGGCCAAACAGCTGAGAATATGTCCCACAACTGAGAAACAACCTCATGGACCACACTTAGAGGACATACCCCAGGCCAGCTAAGCAATCTCACGCCTACATCTCAGGTCTGAAAAGTAGACCTGCAGGCAAACTCTAGCAGGCACACTCCCAGCAGCCCTACACTCAGATATCATTTTTTTAAACCACATAAAAGTCTTAGAACTAAAAAATTAAATGAGTGAAGTTGTTTACAAATGCAAACGGGAGATTCAACAACAGACTAGACCAATCAGAGGAAAGAATTTCTGTACTTGAAGACAAATTTTTTGAAATAACACAAGTGGACAAAATTCAAGATAAAATAATTTTAAATAGTGAAGAAAACGTATAGGATTTATGGCATACCATTAAACAAGCAAATATTTATATTATGGGAATTCCAAAAGAAGAGAAGGATGTAGAAAATATATTTAATAAAATAATAGCTGAAAATCCCTCTAGTCTTGGGAGAGAAATGGACATCTAGAACCAGAAAGCTCAAAGTATCCCAATTACATTTAACTCGAATAGGTCCTCTCCAGGACACATAATAGTCAAACTGTTAAAAGTCAAAGACAAAAGAATAATTCTAAAAACAGCAAGAGAAAACTGCCAAGTCACATATAAGGAAATTTTCATTAGACTTGCAGTGAATTTTTTTTTTTAGCAGAAACCTTATAAGCCTGGAGATAATGAGATAATATATTCAAAATACTAAAAGAAAAACAAATTGCCAACCAAGAGTAATATTATACCCTGCCAATCTATCCTTAAGAAATGAAGAAGAAATAAAATCATTCAAAGACAAGCAAAACTAAGGAAATTCATTACCACTAGATTGACCTTTCAAGAAATGCTCAAGGGAGTCTTATGTCTAGAAATAAAAAGAAAATAATCACCATTCATGAAAAAAATGTGAAACTATAAAATCATTGGTAGATTTAAAACATAAAAGAGAAAGAGAAAGGAATCAAACCTTACCACTACAGAATACCACCCACCACAAAAATAAACAACAAGAGAGAAAGAAAAAAAGGATATACAAAACAACCAGAATACAATCAATAAAGTGATAGGAATAATTTCTCAAGTAGCAATCAGAACCTTGAATGTAAAAAGAAGAAACCCCTCGTTTATTTAATTAATTAATTTATTTATTGAGTTGGAGTCTCACTCTGTGGCCCAGACTGGAGTTCAGTGGCCACTCCCGGCCACCGCAACCTCGGCCTGCTGGGCTCCGGTGATCCTTCTGACTCAGCCTTCCTAGTAGCCGGAATTACAGGCATGCGCTACCACACCCGGCTGATTTTTTGATTTATTGTAGAGATGAGGTCTCGCTGCCCAGGCAGGTCTCGAACCCACGGGCTCAGGCAATCCACTCACCTCAGCCTCCCAAAGGCGCGGGATTACAGGCTGAGCCACCGAGCCCAACTAAAACTCCTCGTTTAAAAAACACAGACTGAGTGAATAAAAGAACAAGATCCAACTCTATGTTGCCTACAACAAACTCAACTCACCTGCAAAGACACACATAGGCTGAAAGTGAAGAGATAGAAAAAATATATTCTACACGAAAGAAAACCATGAATAATAAAAAATAGTTAAATTTATGTCAGACAAAACAGGCCTCAAGACAACAGCTGTAAAAAGAGACAAAGAATATATAATAATAAAGGAATTAATTGAGCAAGATGATATGGCAATTGTAAATATATATGCATCCTACATGGAACATTCAAATATATAAAGTAAATATTAGATCTAAAGAGACAGAGAGATCCCAATATGATAATAGTCGGTCACTTCAACACTCTACTCTCAGTATTGGACAGATCATCTAGACAGAAAATTAACCAAGTAATATTCCGTTTAAACTGTACCATGGATCAAAGGAATCTGACAGACATTTACTAGCACTATGGAGAGGCAAGCACTAAAGGTATTTGACAGCAGTCCTAACCTGTTCTGGGAGCCCTCTGCACTCTTACCCTAGGGATCTGTGAGAGTCTCCACTATCATTTCAATAAGAAGGCTACATATTTCTTTTGTGTATGCAGTCATCAGCTAAAAGAGATTTGGGTTGTTTTCTTCTTTTGACTATTGTGAACAATGCCACTGTATACATTGGTGGACATTGACTGTCATATTCATTTACAATACAATATTATGTAAACTTACCTTCGGTTCTTTAGGGTATATGGCTAGTTGTAGAATTTCTGGATCATATGGAAATTCTATATTTATGTTTTTTAGGAACTGTCAAACTGTTTTCCATAGCAGTTGTACCATTTTACATTCCTACCAGCATAGTAGAAGGGTTCCACTTTTTTGTTAACACTCATTACTTTCTCCTTTTAAAAAAATAATTGAGCTATCCTAGTAAGTGTAAAGTGATATCTCATTTTAGTTTTAAATTGAATTTCTCTAATGATTAAAATTGTTGTATATTATCTCATGTTCTTAATGACCAATGTATAACTTCATTGAATAAATGTCTATTCAAGTCCTTTGCCCATTTTAAATTGGGTTACCTTTTTGTTGTTTGGTTTCAAGAGTTCTTTATATATTCTGAGCACTAAATAAACTCTTATCAGATATATGATTTGAAAACATTTTTTCACATTCTGCAGTTTGTTTGTTTTCCTGATAGTGTCCCTTGATGCACAAAAACTTTAAACTTTAATAAAGTCCAATTCATCTATTTTTTTCTTTTGTTGCTTGTGTTTTTGTCATACTTAAGAATCTATTGCCAAATCTAAGGTCATGAAGATTTTGTGTCATTTCCCAATGTTTCAAAATTGATTTCACTCCAGTGGTAATTGTATTAATATTTCATATTTTACTGGCTGCATTCATTGATTTTTTTGTGTCTCTTCCCACTCACCTGGTATTATTCCTTACAACTCCAAAATAAACAACTTGTACTCAGGAACTTTGGCTTACGACTGGATTCTAGAAAATGTCAAATTAAGACACCAAGTTTGGGGCTCAAAGTCTCTTTTTCTCAAAACTATTCTGAAATTTCATCTACTGCTGGTATTCAGCACTGAAAAGAAAATGATGCAATCTTTTCTCTGTGCAAGTATTGTAAGACTTTTTTTAAAATCATAAAATAAAAAAAGACATTGTGTAGCATATATTAATTGAAATACTCTTCATAAATTTTTTTTCTGAACTGTGGCATAACTTTTTGTTCCTAACATTTGGATATGTCAAAAGATAAAATTACAAAAAAAAGAAGAAGAAAAAAGACTTTGAAGATCTAATTGACTAGAATTAGGTAACATGTCATTCTAGAATATAAAATAGAATAGGTATTCTGATGAACAGAGCAGAAGAGGTATAGTCTTCATAGGCAGAAAAAGCTTAAGAAAGAAAAAATAAGAAAGAAAAAATGGATTTGGTTCAAAATTACTTTCCTTATAGAGTTAAAACAAAGAGAACTTGTTTATAACACTGACTCAGGTAAACTGGGTTCCTTCTGATTGGCTGCTGTGAATCTCCTGTTTTTCTGGAAATTTGGTCTACTTCAGAGTTCAGTTTGATGATGTGGCAAGTAGCATGAGTGATTTCGTTCTGGTTTTGTCTGGTTTTCTGGAGCCTAGTATAGAAGCTTAGTCCAAAACAATTATTTCTTTTTTTTTTTTCAGTAATCAATTTTTTTTATTATGATGTTGTGGAGTACAGTTAAGGGTTAAGTATACAAATACATTTCATTCAGGCACCCTATTGATTAGAGGTGCTTCCCCATCCCCAGACAGATATTTGCCCATTAATCCCATCTCTCTCCACCGTCCCATAGTTTCCCACTACTGTCAGTCATTTTCTTATAGTATTAGATTGGATGTTCAAGGTCCATTATATGAGTGAAAACATGATACTCGGACCTTTGTTTTTGTGAGAGGTCACTCAGTATTATAGACTCTAGTTCCATCCAGGTTGCTGCAAAATTCATGATTTTGTTCTTTTTTATGGCTACATAGTATTCCATTGTGTATATGTACCACATTTTTTTAATCCAGTTCTCTTTTGATGGGCAGCATGGTTGCTTCCAGGTTCTTGCTATTGTGAACAATGCTGCGATAAACATACGTGTGCAGGTGTCTTTTTTGTAAAGTGATTTGTGTTCTTCCGGATATATTCCCAGTAGGGGGATTGTGGGGTCGTATGGGAGGTAGAT
>NW_007232017.1:8916-34790 GCF_000164805.1 Carlito syrichta
ATAAAAAACACAATTCCATTCACAATAGCCACAAAAAAAAAAAAGAAATACCTTGGCATCTTCCTAACCAGAGACGTGAAAGACCTGTACAATGAAAACTACAAAACACTGCTCAAAGAAATCAAAGATGACACAAACAAGTGGAAAAATATCCCATGCTCATGAACTGGAAGAATCAACATTGTGAAGATGTCCATCTTACCTAAGGCAATCAACAATTATTTCTTATGAATTTATTTAAAATATATATTTTGGTTTTTAAAGATTTTATTCTATACTGTTGGTCACTGCTTTTACATTTTTTTAAAAAACTTTCCTATAGAGAAAATATAATAAATAAACTGAATCTTTGATTTTTGCCCAGTATCATTCTTATCTTCATTTTCTACCATAGCTATTCTACTCTGAACTGCTTCTAACATGAATTTTAAGTCTAGAATAAATTTGGTTTAACTACATTTATCTATTTATCTTTATCCTGTTAGACATTTTTCATCTCATATTTCAAGCTTTGTTTCTTATAGTCCTAATTTATCATATTTTGTTTAAAACATAAAAGCAATGCATTCTAAATTTTTCTTCTTTTCCCAGAGGAACACTCTTTGTTTGTTTATTAGAGCTATATTTTTTTTTTTACTGCAGAATTGATATGCAGGCCCTATTCTGCCATTTTAATTTTCACTCTTCTTTTACCAAAAAGTAGCTCCATTTAGAGTAACAGGATGCCAAGAAGTATTTGCTGCTCTACTTTGAACTTTATGACATTCTCCTCTCAGATCTGAAGTTCAAGGACAAACTGCTCTTTATAGCTCTAAGTAAAATGTATAGTCCTTAGCTCTAAAATACATTTTTAGTACTGCTCTCCAAGGCTGAGGTAAGAGCTTCCCTTGCTACCTTTGCCTACTTTCCAACAGGGAGGAAGTGTCTTTATCCCAAATATGTGACAGCACTCAGATATTTTTCTGTCTCTACTCCTACCTCCTGCTTAGTACTGGTGTCCCAAGATGGAGACATGTCTGCAGAATAGAAGCTATGATGTTTGAGTCTAGGGAGAAATAAAAGGAAGAGCAAGGAGGGGTTGTGGGATCCTAGAAATTCTCTTTTCAGAAGTCTGAGTATGAGACAATTTTTTTATAATGACCCATCTGGATTGCTGGACTATGACAGAATTATTTCATTAACAACAAACACTACCACCGCTGAAGAGGATTGCTTGTCTTTAGCTTCAGTTATCTTGGCTCTTTTTTGTGCATGTTTATAGTTATATCAATGGGAAGCTGGAAAGGGTTATATCCCAAAATTGAAAAGCATAACTAAAAGGCTGCATATGAAACTGTGAGGCCATGTTCCTATGTTTGGAAGAAAGTGGGAAGTGGAGAATTCGGAGAGACAAATAGAGTGCACTTGGTCATTGCTTCCTTCTTCAGATTTGAAGATCATAGATGGAGTTTAATAATTTGGTGCACCAGTCCAAGAGATGAAGACAATAAAATAATGATGGAGGAACCTAAGAGCAGCTAAGTATGTCTAAAGTAGGAATATATTTCTAGCTCATTTCTTCCCCGCTCATAACTATTGAAAAGCAGCTGGCTGTTTCTTTAATTTAATCCTTTGTCTATCTTGGAGTTGACAAAGCAGGTTCTATTTAAAGGAGCCTTTTACATTTTCAAAGGAGAAAAAAAATGGGGTGGGGGTGGCATTTTATATGAGGAAACTTTAAAAACTCTTCATGAGATACATATGTTGCAGGAAAAAAGTATGAGGGGGAACCAAATGAATTGATGTTTTCTTATTTTCTGCAATGTCTTGACCTGAGTTCTAGTCTTGAATCACTGCCACATAACCTTGGTAGGTCACTTCATTGTTTGAATCCTTAGGTACTCTTCTGGTCTTCTGGAATTCCTCCTGGGGCTTTAAATGTGTCCATCTTCCACTCTGAGTTCCCTCCTGTGACCTGCCAGATTCACAAATAACATGAGATAAGCCGTCACACTGCATTTAGTTCTGCAGTATCACCAGCATGTGGGTGGATTCAGATCTATGGTCTTACTATTTAATCTAACCCAGATGCTATATTTCTTCTGCTTTCTCAGCTTAAGTGATGTATAAACTTGGACTGAGATGACCTGGCTTTATCCCAATCTGGACAAGACAGATACTGCCTGGCAAAAGCAAATATCTGGAGGAACAGGCACAATTGGACTGCCCATTCTGTTGAAAGCACATGTCTAGCTTTCACTGGTAAATTTTTCAGCCTTAATGCTATATTGAATCCATAATCAGAGCACTGGAAAGAACACTCTCTTGTGTCCCCTGAACTCTTATAGAAAAATTATATTATTCCATATAAATGGATATGCAGTCAACTTTTGTTTACCCATATAATACAAGCAACTTTTGACATATATGACCCATATCAGCAAATAATCCATGAGCTAAATATATTAGGCTTTGAGAGATATTATTTTATTCTCATTATTCTTCTGCTCAGGTAAAGGGTAAAATTGCATACTTCATTGATACAAATATGACTATTTTTCACATTTTAATGTTTTTCTAATTGGAATGCATTTGATAATCAATATTTTGGCACAAATTTTATTAGCAGAATTTTGGGGGTAATGCTATTAAAACATTTAAATTATTATATTTTAAAATTGATGATGTCTTAGATTAGATGAAATACAGAAGCTGTAATATCTTGAAAAGCTTTTGTCTTGATAGTGCTAGGAATGAGTAGGCAATAGGAGATAAACTTAGAAAGTGAACTTGAGAATTACAGATGAAGTTTTAATAAATAGCCTTAAAGGGGTCTCTTGCTTTTTGTCAGCTTTTTGAGTGCAGAAATTAACTGTGGACTTTACTTATTGAATAAAATACCTAATCTATTATGAATATTTTAGGTGCATTGTCATAATACAAATAAGTTGTTATTTAATATGAGGGGGAAGTATCACTGAAAATAAAATAAAGGAAGCTAGTATTAATTTTTCAACTTATCATTTTAAGTAGGCCAACTTAATCTAATATAATGGCATTCCTTTTCATTACCTTTTACAAACATTTTTTATCACAAACCTAAATAGTGAATAAGAAAAATCCATTATCTGGAATCAAGAATCTCTTATGCCATAGATTCTCAAACTTGGTTACACATTAAAATCACCCAGGAAGTTTTTAAAAAACACTTATGGGGTCTGGACTTCATCCTACACTCAACTAAAGCAGGACTTCTGAAAGTAGTATCTTAGCTCTTTTTTTAAAAACTCCTCAACAATAAAGAAAAATCAACAAAACCAAGAAGTAATTCTTTTAAAAGATCAGCAAAATTAGTAAACCTTTAGCTAGATTGAGTTTAAAAAAAGAGAGAAAAGACTAAAATAGCATCATAAACAAAGAGAGGACATTGCTACCTGTTTAACAGGAATAAAAAAGATTATAAGAGAGTACTATGAATAATTGTATGTAAAAAAATTGGATAATCTAGATAAAATAGACAAACTCCTGGAAACACACACCTATTAAGACCAAATCATGAAGAAACAGATGATCTGAGTAGATTCGTAACTAGTAAGGAATTAAAGAAGTAATCAACAATCTCCTAACAAAAAAAAACCCAGGACAGGATGGCTTCACTAAGTGAATTCTTGCAACCATTTAAAAAGGAATTAATGTAAATCCTTCTCTTATTTTTCTAAGAAATTGAAGAGATGGAAACACTTTCTAATTCATTCTATGAGGCCAGCATTATCCTGATGCCAGAGCCAGACAGACTCAATAAGAAAAGAAAATACAGACCAATATTCCTGAGGAGTAATTATACAAAAATCCTCAACAAAATACTAGCAAACCAAATTCAACTGCATATTAAAATGATTATACACCATTATTAAGTAGGATTTATTTCTGAAATATAAGAAAGTTTCAAAATTTGAAATGATCAGTATAATACACATCAGCATAGCAACATGACTACCTCAATTGATATAGGAAAGAAACATGACTAGCTCAATTGATACAGAAAAAAACATTTGACAAAACCCAACACACTTCTATGATAATACGCTCAACAAACTAAGAATAAAATGAATCTGTTTCAATATAATAAAGACCTATATGAGAAACCACAGCAAAGACCATGCTCAATAATGAAAGACTAAAAACTTTTCTCTTAAAAAGAGGAACACAGCAAGGATGTCTACTTTCACCACTTCTCTTCATCATAGTATGGGAAGTCCTAGCCAGAACAATTAGGTAAAGAAAGAAAGAGAGAGAGAGAGAGAGAGAGAGAAAGGGCATTTAATTTGGGTAGGAAGCAATAAAATTATCTCTGCCACAGGTAACAAATCTTATATATAGGAAGCCCTAAAGATTACACACACACGTAACTGCAGTAACTAAAAACAAAATCACCAGTTTCAAAGTTTTTAAAAAATCCACACCTAAAAAGCAGCATTTTTGTATGGTAACAATGAATAGTGCAAAAAGGAAATTAAGAAAACAATCTCATTTACAATAGCAGCAAAAGTAATAAAAAAATTTTAGGAATAAACTTAATCAAACAGGTTAAATGCTTGCACAGGGAAAACTAAAAAATGTTGCTGAAAAAAATAAAGATACAAATAAATGAAAAGATATCCCATGTTCATGGATTGGAAGGCTTCATAATTTTTTAAATTTTTTTTAAAGGACAAGTATTTATTTTGCATGTTTGTGATTAATAAACAACTTTTTTATTTTTTATTTTATTTTAAAGATGTGGGGTACAATTCAGAGTTAGGTATACAAATGTTCATTATGCAGGTACCCTTGTTGATGAGGTGTGCCCCCTCTTGACAGTTTTCCATAACTGCCAATCCCACCCCTCCTCCCCTGGCTGTTTCTCACTACTGCAGATCCCTTTCTTATAGTATTATGATAATTCTTCAAGGTCGGCTAATTAGTGAGAACATGTGGTGCTCAGTTCTTTGGGGAGACTTCATTTTTTTTTTTGAGTCTGTCACCCAGACTGGAGTACAGTGGCTGCTCCTGGCCACTGCAGCCTCGACCTGCTGAACTCCAGCGATCCTTCTGCCTCAGCCTTCCAAGTAGCTGGAACTACAGGCACGCGCAACCGCACCCAGCTAAGTTTTGATTTATTGTAAAGATGAGGTTTCACCAACTTGCCCGGGTGGGTCTTGAACCCGCAGGCTCAGGCAATCCACTCACCTCAGCCTCCCAAAGCACTGGGATTACAAACTGAGCCACCAAGCCCAGCCAAGACTTCATATTTTTAAGATGTCAGTCATACTCAAAGCAACCTACAGATTCAATGCAATTCCTACCCAAATCCCAAGTTTGTTTTTTAGAAATTTTTTAAAATCCTCTAAAAATTTTATATGGAATTTTGAGGAACCCAAATAACCAAAATAATCCTGAAAATGAACAGCAAATGTAAAGACCTCATATTTCCTGATTTGAAAACTCACTATACAGCTACAGTAATTAAAACAATGCTGTACTAGCATAAACACAGATGTAAACCAATGAATTAGAATAGCACCCAGAAACAAACACTCACATATGTGGTCAATTGATTTTCAACAAAGATTACAGATTATTCCAAAGGGTGCCAAGAGTATTCTAAAGGGAAAAGCATTCTGAACAGTTGGTATTGGGAAAAGTGGATATCCATCAGTTGGACCCTTATTTTACACTGTATACAAAAATTAACTTTAAATGGATTTGTAAGTGCTAAAACTACATACCTCTTATAAGAAAGCATAGGAAGAAAGTTTTATGACATTAGATTTGGCAAAGATTTCTTAGATATGACACCAAAACCACTGGCAACAAAAGAAATAAATAAGTGGGATTTCATCAAAATGAATGACTTTTGTTCATCAAAGGACACTATCAACAAAGTAAAAAGGTAACCAACAGAATGGAAGAGAATATTTGCAAATCATATATCTGATAAGAAGTTGATATTTAGAATATGCATCTTTTTAAAAAACTCTGCTACTCAACAACAGCAAAACAACCAACTTGATTAAAAAGTAGGCAAAGAACTTGATTAGACATTTCTCCAAAAAAAATATACAATGACCAATAAGCATACAAAAAGATGTTCAGTATCACTAATTATTAGAGAAGTGGCAATCAAAACCACTAGGAGATACCACTTCATACCCATAGGATGGCTATTAATATTTTTTAATTAAAATAGAAGAGAAAATAAGAGTTGTTAGTGAGTATGTGGAGAAATTGACACCCTTGTTCATTGTTGGAATTAAAATGGCATGACTGCTATGGAAAATTAAAGAATTATCATGTGATCTAGCAATTCAATTCCTGGGTATATGCAAAAAAAGAACTGAAAGCAAGGACTCAAATAGATATGCACAATAGCCAACAGATGGAAACAGCTCAAGTGTTCATTGACTGATAAATGAATAAATGAAATGCAAAATATACATATAAGAGAATATTATTCAGCCTTCTAAAAAGAAATTGAGGACATTTTGACACATGCTACAAAAAGGATGAACCTTGAGAACATAATGCTAAGTGAATGAACCAATTGAAAGGACAAATATTGGGTGATTCCACTTATATGAGATACCTAGAGTAGTCAATTTCATAGAGTCAGAAAGTAGAATTCTGGAGACAAGGGCTGGGGAGGGGGAAATGAGGGATTATTGTTTAATGGGTACAGAGTTTCAGTTTGGGAAGATAAAAAATTCCAGGCTAGGCGTGGTGGCTCAAATCCATAATCCTAGCACTTTAAGAAACCAAAGCAAGAGGATTGCCCGAGCCCAGTGGTTCGAGACCAGCCTTGGCAACTTAGTGAGACCTCATCTCTACAATAAATCAAAAAATTAGCTGGGTGTGGTAGCATGTGCCTGTAGTTCCAGCTACTTGGAAGGCTGAAGTGGAAGGATCACCTGAACCTAGGAGGTTGAGGCTGCAGTGGCAGTGAGCTTGAGCAACAGAGTGAGACTCCAACTCAAAAAAAAAATTCCAGAGGTGAATGGTGGTGATGGTAACAGAACAGTGTTAATGAACTTAATGCCACTAAACTACACACCTAAAAATTATTAAAATGCTAGATTTTATGTAATGTGTATTTACAACTAAGTATTTTTTAAAACTGCCTTTAAAAAACCTCCCACATGTTTCAATACTGCCAAATTTGAGAACCATAGAATTACACCAAATTATATTCTCAAGTAAGTCTTACCACACTTCACTGTTGGTTCTTCTAAAAGGAAATACAAACTTAGTTTTTCTCTCTGTGAGCTCTCCTAGCACAGAGTTTGCCACATAACTATAATAATCCAATCTTTTTATTGACTCCAATTTTGAGTCAGAAATTGTGCTAAGCCCATTGGTCTCAAAGATTAGGATGCATCAGAATCACCTTGATAACTTGATAAAACTCTATCTAAAGAGTTAAGTATGAGGTATTGCATTTCTAATGCTCTCCTAATGAAGTTGGGCTGGGAACCACAGGCAATCTTATCATGTTTAATATGATTTGCCCAACGATACACACTGGGAGGTATGAGAGATGAAATTAAATCTCAAGACTCTCTGACTCCCCCTCACCCTTCAACCATGCCATTTCACTATGCTCTGCAAGGCCATCATTAAATAAATTTTTTTAAAAACAAAACCTTCAAGTCAGTGGAGGGGAAGTCTTTCACAGACTTTCTCAGTAGGGTCCAAGGCAGTGTTTGCAAATGTCATTACTTGCCCATATGCAACCACATGTCATTTGAATCTAAGCTCTAAAGTACTGACATGGTGCTGTTAGCAACTAAGCTAGCAGTACCATTTCCCTTTCAAATTCTTTCCAGACGTGTTTCTTCTTTGGTGTTAGAAATTCCTTCTCTCTCTTTTCTATTTATTTTTCTAAATTATTAATTCAACTTACCACCATCCCCAAATAGATCATGTCCCCAAATTGGTTTTTGTCTCTTAAATCCTTATTTCTATTTATAAATAGATGTAAACAACTTTTCTTTTTGCCCAAAGAGTTCAAAATTTGTGTTATAAAAATGCTCTGAATAGGTCTTTCCTCTTAATAATTTCCATAGGAAAAGGGAAAAAACAAGAGAAGAAAGAGAAAAAAAAGTAAAACAATGCATGAAGAGAAAAATAGGAAATGGCAAATAAGTGAGAATTCCCAGATCTAGTTGATGGTCTTTGTTCAAATGCTTTTATTAATGATAGTGACAGCTACCATTGATTGGATGCATATTAGGTGTCAAACCCTGTGCCAAGGCAATAGCCAAGAAATATTAACTATTTTAGTCCCACCAAGAAAAATATCAGAGATGCCTATTTTTGTCACCATTTTATAGATGTAGAAATAGGCATAGATAAAGTTAGGTAACTTGTCAAATGTGGATAGCTAGTGTGTCTGGTTCCAAAAGTTTAGGCTTTTACTCACTCCCCCGCAAAAGTGAAAGAATACTAGTCCACTCAAGTGGTTTTACCACTTGGGAGAACATGTTGAGATTTTTTTTCCTGCTTTTTGAAGCTTATTTCAAGGTAGAATTCTTGATATTAATGGTTTGATCATTTCGGGCCACTAAGGTCACCTTTGTGTATAACCAGAGTACGTCCAAAGAAGTTTATCTTGTATAGCTTTAGAAAATGGTCTTTAGAGTCAGACTGCCTCAGTTTGGATCATAATTATACCATAATATCTGTAGGGACAAGATATTGAATCTGTCCCTTAGTTTTTTAGTGGTACAAGGAGGTAATAATCATACCTAATTTCTCAAAATGTTGTGAGGATTATAGCTTGGAAATCATGTACATCTCTTAGAACTGAGCCTGGAACAGTTAATACTCAATGCATGTAGCTATTATTATTGTTGCTACCAATGTTTAAATCTTGGCCTTGTTTTGTGAGTATCTTCTATTTTTAGGTAGGATTTGGAGTGTTTTATCATTTCTAGATTGTGTTTTTTCACTTACCATCATGGTGTAAAATGATACTATTAATTCTATTAGGTGGCAAAACAGATGAGTTCTTTTTCCCATTTATTTTTCGATGAGCAGTTACATCCCAGTTCTCCTGGAGGCTATAGCTATGAAAGAACAACTCAGATTAGCCACACCACCAAAATTTATCCTGCAATTTCATGCAAACTGACTTCACATAAGAAAAAAATGTTTTCCTAAAATATGTGCATAGGCTATTGTAATATTTGTGGTTGCAAAATGAAAGCTATTCCTTCCTTTTGCTACACCCTTCAATATTTGCTCAGGTGCAATTTGATTTCCACATGAACTGACACGGAAAACTTACCAGAGTTACAGAGAAGTTATCATTCCAGCTCCTAGTAACTTTTAAAACAAAATCATACTCCTGAAAAATGGTTACATAAAGTACCTCTAATAAATCTTTCCATGTATATTTGTGCCTTATTATAAACCCCATCAGCAATCTGGCTTTAAGCATGAGCACATTTTTAATCAAGCAGTAAAGCATTCAGAGTACAAAGTTCATCAAAGTTGGAGCTGCAGTGAACTGTTTTGTCCCCCTGGTAAAGAAGCTTGGCTGAAGAGTTTATTGCAGTTGCCCCAAAGTTCTGTTCCCTATGCGCCTGACTGCACTTCCCAAGTGGCAGAGAGGAGCAAACTTAAAGGAGATCATGTTGATTTTCCTTCACTAGAGCCTTTAATTCCAGATGGAAAACTTTGTTTCTTAATGAAAGAATTCACAAAGTCTATCCACCAAAAACATCTTGATTCAAGAATCATATGAGTAACAAAATAAGTAGTAAGGTAAAGCTCAATTAATACCAGAAGTAGATTTTATATTCACAAAATACAAAAAGAAGTAGGCAAATTATGCTACAGAGCATAGAACACATGCCATTTGAGCTCAGGGCCACAGTCATTGGATTCCTATTGGATGCATGATCATTGATACCTCTCCCACATGGGCAGTGGCTTCTGAACTTGAAGCAGTCCCCTGGTGATTCCATGTTTATTTGTTTGCTTGTTTATGTTTTAAGTAAATCACATGCATCTTTTTAAATTGCAGTTGAAAATGATTTATAACTTTTCATAAGCCTGCATGTAATAATACAAAGAGAAATAGAGAGTAAAGTAACTTAAATGTGCCCTTTCAGTTGATTTAAACTAAAATGTGACTAATAGGTAAAGCAAAATAAATATTTAGAAGTAAGCACATTTTCAACTACATATTATTTCAAAAGTATCAGCTATAACCTCATCTCTCTATATATTTGTGTTTGCATATATTTCTTTGGTATATATACAAATACACTGTTGACTTAAAAATAAATATCTAAGCTGGGCTCGGTGGCTCAGCCTGTAATTCCAGCACTTTGGGAGGCTGAGGTGAGTGGATTGCCTGAGCCCGCCGGTTTGAGACCTGCCTGGGCAACTTGGCAAGACCTCACCTCTACAATAAATTAAAAAAATTAGCCGGGTGTGGTAGCGTACGCCTGTAGTTCCAGCTACTTGGAAGGCTGAGGCAGAAGGATCACCGGAGTCCAGCAGGTCAAGGCTGCAGTGGCCGGGTGTGTGCCACTGCACTCCAGTCTGGGCGACAGAGTGAGACTCCAACTCAAAAAAAAATAAAAATAAAAGTAAAAAATGAATATCTAGAAGGAATTTAGCAGGTCAATGAGACATTTAAAGCAGTTTGCAAGTTCAAAAGCTAGTGCAGTTTAGGACTGCAAATATGGATAGCATTCCAGGTATGGTCTGAGTCATCAGTAATCTAGAATTGATAGTGATGTTACTTTGAGGGAATGTACAAATAATGAGCTTGGAGAGACAAATTAAGAAAGAAAAAAAAAGTTAGGACAGACTGGATGCTATACATTATTTAATCATCAGATTTCTACTATGATTGAGTGTCTTGGTTCAAATACTAAGTATAGTAAGTCCTCCCTTAACATTATCAATAGGTTTTTGGAAACTGTGCAATGGCATATAATGAAACCGATTTGAGCACAAATTGTTATAAACAAGAGTTAATTTCCCATGGCATATTTCTGATCACAAAAACATCATTAAACTTCTGACTAAAAATCCAAAGCACCTCTAGTATTAAGCGTTGAAATAAATGTGAGCTATGTGTATATTCTAAAAAGATCAATACAAACAAGTAAGCTAATTATTAATCCGAGTTGTAGGTGGACAGGGCCCATCCTGGCAACTCAGAGTGGGTGCATGCACACACACACACACACACAGACACACACACAGACACACACTCTCTCTCTCTCTCTCTCTCTCTCTCTCTCTCTTTCTCAGACTGATACCATATAGACACACCAGTTCACCTAATGTGCACATCTTTGGTATGTGGGAGGAAACCAGAGGACTCAAAGAAAGCTCACGTAAACTCCACACAGAAAGTGGCCCTGGGCAGGAATCTATTTTTCTTGTCAGTGTTACAAAGAAATGATGTTGAATGAAATGATTCCAGGACCTGCTGTATTATGTATCATGCTGATTTTACTGGAAAAATATAGATGAAAATAGTTTTTGATCCAAGACCTTAAATTCATATTTAAGTCAAAATACATTAGAGTAGCTCCCACAAACAACTACTGTTCATGTCTTGCCTTAGCCATTAGAGTATGCTTGCCAGCGTGATTTCTCCATTGCAATCTTTCCCAAGTGTTATATCCACGGTTATTCAGCTCTCTCATGCTGTAAGAACCAGTGTTCTACATCACTGGCTCACCCTAACTTTTTTCTCTTTCATAGAACTTAATATGTTTCATTTTCTTTTACATTCCTTTACTCCTCATTTCCCTACATTTTTCAGGATGCTCAGACTCAGGAGTATCTTTTTCATTTTCGTTACCCTTCTGTGGATTTATGCTTTTTTCATAGCATAGACAAAAATCATTCCATAAATACCTTCCCTACTTCTCCTCCAAAAAGTACCCAGCCACATCTTGTACAATAAGATTTTTTAAAACATGGAGCCAGAGACTTCCATTACTGTTTGCCAGTAATCTGGCCTAATAAAGAAAAACTTTATACAAGCTAAAAATGAAGACTTTTTTTACCTCCAGTTACAATTTTTAAATAAAGTAACTAAATTGAGATGCTTTTGTTTTTATAGCTGGAAGGGGTCTTAGAGATTGAGTCCCACACCTTTGTTTAATAAAAGAGGCATCTAAAGACCGAAAAAGCAGTGTCTTATCTCTTCTATGTAGCCAGAGCAGGAATGAACTCCCAGGTAGACTCTACTCAGCCTCTCTGAACCTTGTTGCCAAGTGATAGACATTCCTGTGCTGAATCACTAACGAGGAATTCTGAAGCCCATCTTCTTATCCATATTTAATTATAAAATGGTGGCAATGTTGAGTAAATCACGAAAACTTTCTGTATCTCACAGTTTCCATTTTTTAAATGCGTAATCCTTCATTTGTCATCAGTCCTTTCAGAGGGAAAAGTTATATATGTGTGTGTACACATATAAAACATAAATACAAAGGCCCTTTCAAAGCCAGTAGGACTTTTAAAAGCATCATTTAGAAAATGAATTTTCCTCAACCAGCAATAGCATGATCAAGAGAAGAAATAAATTGCCTTCAGTCTTGAAAGCAACAAGAAGACTCTATCTCTTATCCTCCAAGAACATCATTTAATTACTCACAATGATACCAACTCAATGGATCACCTATCCCAATTAAGCAGCAGCGCATGTTAATTATCATTAGATTTAATTGGTTTCCCAATTCAGCAACTTCCCTGATCATGTCTGTCCCAGTTAAGTGACGTTTATTGAACCACCTGAATCTTGCTTAGAAGAAAACAAAAGAAAAATTCCCATCTCAAGTTCTGCAAACATAACCTAGTCTCACCAAGTCACACTAGCCAGTTTCTAATTAATTGGGCAAACATGCACTGAGCATAAGTATAGAACCATAATTTCTTCCAATTAGGCTGAATATTTTATTAATATCAAGTAAGATAAAGCAATATATTTCAAACAACAGTGAGTGTGTGTAAGTTAACAAATATTAATTAATGTAGCTCCTCTTTCTTACACACTTTTTTTAACCAAAATGTTATGATTATTTCATCCTTTCAGATTTTTTACACTAAGATGTACTAAGTTTGGCAATAACATATTCTGAACAGCAAGCAAGCATAAAGAAAGACAAAATTATGCTCTTGGGTTTAACTTTCCCAGAGAAATTTACATCTATAACATTTCCCAGGCTTAAGTTACATCAGTAAAATATGAATATAAAATCTGATATTTGAGAACCACTCAGGACAAGGGAGAACTTGGTTAAATGGGCCCCATAATCTACATAGATCTCAGAAGAGCAGGGTTGAGTATAAACTAGAAGAGATATTAATCCTTCCGGAAAGTTGAACATTTGTGGTGGCATATAGAATAGGCACACACACTCTAGTGTTAAAAGTTTCTGGGGTAATTATTCCACCAATTCTCAGTGATAACAACCCTCCCTCATTTCAATAGACTCATGGGACTCAAGAAACCCGGTGAGCATTCTTGAGCTCTCCTTTGAGGAAGGCTAGAATATTCACCTTAGATTCTTTCTGCTGGAGTGAGAGAGAGAAAGCACAAAGAGAAAAACTGGTGACTCCAAGATTCCCACTCCCCCTGCTCCAAATAATGGGACAAGAGAAAAGAGGAGGGCTGGAAGAATCAGGTTATGTCCTGGGGCTAGAGTTTACATTTCTTTTCAGGGCAGTAAGACTGTTACTATATTAGAAAGAGCACTGTGGCCATAGCAGTCTTAGCGAAGGTAGAGGTAGTGATAAGAGCAGAGGCCATCTGTACAACAAGTGTAGCAATGCAATGGTATCACCAAGCAGGATGAGTTGGTGTGCTGACCATTCGTGGTCTTAGCAAGGATTGCTCTTCGTAAGCAGACTGGGTAGTTGAAGATTTCAGATCAGCAGTGAAAACAGTGAAAAGACCAGTGGCACATTGAGTAGGAGAGAAGGATGGCAGCATGCAGACCAAGGTATATGGTGCAAGCTACTTAGGATAGAGACTAGTCCTGTCCTTGAGTGTTGTCCCATCTCAGATGGTCTGAAAAAGGTCTATCAAAGAATTCAAAGCTAAACAACAAAATTATTCTAACCTTGTGAAGTTGGCATCAGTCTGGAAGATACATTCTCAGAAGTAAAAAAAGGATTCCTCAGAAATTGCCATTTTTCGATCATTCTAATATTGCATTAAGAGGGCTTCCTATGTCACTAATATAAAATAATAATAATGAATAATATTGTATATTTGATCTCAGTTTTCTTTGAACTAGCTTAAAATACTACAGATTTGGGCTCAGGTTTCCAACAAATAAACAAAATACATAATATGAAGTGACTTACCTTTTGCCAAAAACACTAGCACATATTATATACGAGTTAATTAGTCAATAGTGGAGTTCTCTATTGACAATATCAAAACACAGGAAGCAGCCCGAATTTCTAACATGCTATTTAATTAAAATTGATGTTGTTTGTAATATGTGAAGTCAACCCAATTACAATTCCTATATGTCTGCTCATAATTGAATTAAACTGTTCTGGCCTAAAACAAAACTGCAAAGTAGAATCACTGAAAGTAGAGCTGCAAGAGATCATTAATATCACTTGTTTCCAGCCATTCATTCTATATCTAAGAAAACAAATATTTAATCATTAAATGATTTAGCCAAAGAAAAATCAAATTTCCCAAATACTGTCTAGTCCTATTTTTGTTACCCATGGTGGAAGCCTCCTATGTACTTTGACGAATACTTTCTGGTCCCTCCTTTCTTACTAAAATAAAATGGGACACCAGTTATTCATTGCTGTGCTTTCCAAAGGATTTTTTCCCAGATCTGATAGAGTCAGACAGCAGCATGTCCTGATATTTTGATGTTTCCTATCAGAAACTGGAAACTTCTCTGAGGAAATCAGGAAAGGCTTATTCCTGGGCATGGTTGGGTGGGTAGGGAAGACCAAAGGAATCATGAGCTACTCCAAGTGCTGGGGCATCATCTCAGTACTTGTCAGTGAGTATATTATTAAGGTTCAACTGTAAGATGAGTGAAAAAAAGCCTCTGAACATTGACGCTTGTTCTTAAAGTAGTTAATTAACAACAGAAGATTAAAAACCATAAAGATCTGTCAAAAAGTAGTGCTAATTACAGTTATTTATGTGGACTACTAAACTATTGGCCTGAATTGTCATGGAACAACACATATCATTAAATATGTGTCAGATTAACTTTGTTGTAAATTGTATTTCATTCATTTTCTGTCATTGGC
This sequence comes from Carlito syrichta, assembly GCF_000164805.1. Lineage (NCBI taxonomy): Eukaryota > Metazoa > Chordata > Mammalia > Primates > Tarsiidae > Carlito > Carlito syrichta. The sequence continues at coordinate 24,205 of NW_007232017.1, forward strand.
AATTATTGAACACCTGCTCTACACTAGATTACTCTTTTTCTTTCTTTTTTTTTCTGATCTCCAACTTTCCCTCTTTAGTATTTCCCTGTCCTCTCCCTTTTCCCTGGTGATCATGAGATAGTTCTGTTATGACTGATTTTGTTGGTTGCTTACCAAAAACTATTCTCCACCTTTACTAAAGACACCAGATTTTGTTCATATGCTCACATTTTTTTTTCTCTGCAGCCATTTTCTTAAGGAAAAGACACCACTAGCCCCAATACATTTTGATTCATCTAAACCAATTGTGTTCATTTCATTTTCTTATCAGTGATTTATTTAGAAAGGACCATATATATGATTCAGCTCTGGCTAATGAGCTATGAAGGTAGACTACCAAAAAGCTTCAAAGAAAGATTTCTTAGCTCTTGAAAGTGTCCAAAGGAAGATATGTTTTGGTGTTTGTTCCTTTACCATATTTTGACATTTGACAATGAAATATAAGAATGTGAGCCCAGAAGTCCTAGCAGTCATCTTGTGGCTATAAAGAGACACTTAACACGTCTAAGGATAGCAGATGAAAGAGATGGAAAGAAACTGGATCCTCCATGATATTTTGGAACTATTGAAATGTCTGGGGTTTTTTTAATTTATGTATTTATTATAGAGTTGTAGTACCGGAGTCACCCAGTCTAAGACTATGTGTTATATTTAATAATAAGAGTTTCATATTATGTAAGCCACTTTTGGTTAGATTTCCTGTTACTTGTTGCTAAGTGCACTTAATAATATAGTGGTGAACTGCTTAAGTGAAAAGATTTTGGAGTCAGGAAAGTCAGTGTCTAAGGCTTCCTTCACCACTTACTATCTGTGTGGCTTTCTGTTGTTTACTCATCAAATATAAAAATGCATAATATAATGCCTATTACATAGAATTCTCTCAAAGGTTTGTTCAAAATTCAATACTGTGTGATACAAAAAATATCAAGAATGACATCAAGAGGTATAAAGCATGCCAACTCTGATCTAGACTTTTTAAAGTCCAGAAATCACCCACCCAGAGCATTGAGTCAGAACTGATAAGCTTCCAAAAGTTATGCCAAAGTTTTAAATATGTCTAGGTTTGAAACAGAAAAATATTAATTGAAATAAAATTTTATTGAGCATATTTTAACACATTGCTAGGCCTTTTAGGCTATGCAAGAATGAAGAAGATAGTTAAGCAAAAGTCAAGTTTGAAAGAATGAAGATAATATAGATCTTTAATTATAAGCATACATAAATCACACATTCTTCATTCTGTGGTGGACTCACATTCAAGGATGCAATGTGACTGAAAGCTATTTGAAGGCAAGACTTGGCCTAGGAATACTGGAGGAAGAGGGCAACCTATGAAATTAGAACAGGTAAATATCTGAAAGGAATAATTTATAGGGCATACAGCTTATCCAAAAATGACAGAGTAGAAAAGAAAGGCAGTAGGAAAAGAAACTCATTCATTCAACAAATACTGAATGATCACTATGTGCCAGGCAGTATAATGGGTGTTGGGAGCACGTATGTTTTCTCAGAGTTTTCAGTCAAGTTTACTATTCAACGACTCATACATACCACACACATATGTGGTTGATATTAATTTCCAAGGCAAAGTATTAAAAATGAAAATAATGATTATGTTTCAAAATGGCTTAAAACATTTATGTTGGTTATACACCAAGAGGAGTATTATAGTTTGATACATTTTGTCTTACTTTTAATGAAAAATTTATTGTTGTTGGAGAATCTCTATTAGCAGTTGCTAAAAAAAGAACCTGGTTCTGGTATTTTCCTGAGAGTTGTGCTGGGGTGACATTTTCTGCTGATTTACAAAGTGGCATCAGATCGTCTTTCCCACACCTGGAGGAGCTCAGCCAACCGCAGTTTGCAGGTGTCACTCAGGTCTGGTTAAAGGCTGGCTCCAGCGAGTCTGGCCAGGACCTGGCTTAGCTATTCCCTCCTGGAGGCGCCTACCTCCCGCAAGCTTGGGCGTGAGTGAATGAATGTGGGTGGTTGAGAGTATCCATACTCCCCCTTATAACTCTCTATCCATCCATTTCAGTGTCTAAATAGTAGTCAAGCACTTAAAATAACATTAAGACACGTCCCAGCTTGCCCTGCCAGTCAAAGAAAAAAAGAGAAAAAAATTGAGGCCCTGCATTTCAGAACCCCAAGGGCTTTCTGATTTGTTAGGTTTAGCGGTTTAGAGGATTAAAAAGGCAGAAATATTAGGAAGAAAAAAGAAAAAAGAAAGAGCCAGCATATCCACTGAAGCAAATCTAATGGGCTGCTGGGCCACAGAAGAAAAGGTTCTACTACCTGAGCAAATCTTATTTATTATTTTTGTTTTACAATTAAAAATTTTAAAAAACTAATAATAATTTCCTAGACATTTTTCTTTCTCTTTTTTTATTTTTTTGCTATGCTAGTCACATTTTCCAAATCCTTTATCAACGCTGCTCTGCATATGAATGGGCTGTAATTGAACTGTCACATTCATGAAGGTCAGTAACCTTTCATTAGGAAGAATGTGCCTTTCTTGATAAATTGTAAAGTCCCTGAGGATTTGAAAGCATATTCAAAAAATAAATTCTTTCTAATATACCTTGAAGAAGAAAATACAGATTTTTTTCCTCTGTTATTTTGTGTATGAGGCAAGAGAGAGTGATTGCTTGTGTTTTTGCTTAAAGTACTTTCTGTGTGGGTTTCATTTCTTTGTTATTGTTTAGGTTGGGGGTGAGCAAGAAGTGGGGAGTCCTCCCCACAGGCCACCAATCTTGACTTTTTGTTTTTGTTTGCAGCACTATGCAAAACTGTCTGATGTGAGCTTTTCCTGAGTCTTTCTTAAGCAAAATTGGAAACTTGAACTCCCTTTTCTAAAAACAAAAAAAATAGTGTTGTTCCATTTGCTGCTTTAAAAACTAGAAATTATGAATGATATTCTTTCCCCTTCAACATTTGCTATGGGAAAAAACCAAAGCCATTATGTACAATTAAAAACCCACCTGACGACAAGCACTGTGCAACCCCACCTTTGTGTTCAAGATGGCTGACCACACAACTATCAAGGACAGCCCTGCCAAGGATGTTGGCCTATGTTTCCATGTAATTTGACTTGAGACCCCTCTGGGGATTTTCAACCAAAGCTTCAGGCTCATTCAACCAGCACTAAATCACAGCTCCCCTTTAGGTGAACTGGTCTTTGGTCCAAAATTAAAGTTATGTGTACCTTTTAATGTGCACTTGCATTTAGACAGATAACATGGGGCATGTCTGCCACTTTTGTACACATTTTCTTTATTCAATGTTATCAACTTTAAATTGGATTCAAATGATTCTTTTGGCATTATTGACATTGAAATGCCAATAAAGTATTTAACAGGAAATCTGAGAGACATTGGTGCAAATATCAAATAAAAAGACATAAAGAACCCGGTGTACTCTGGTTTCTTCCATATTGATAGACTGTTGCTTATCTGATACTCTTAGGGCTTCAATTCCTTAAGAATCTGCCCACCATGCAAACATGTGGAAAAGCATATGTGCAAAACGTATCATCTGCATATGGAAAATTTCAATTACCCACAAAAGATACAAAATAAAACAGAAGACTTCGCTGGGAAATTATTCCTCTTTCAGAGCGTTATCATTTGTAGTTCTAGGTGATTGCATGCTGGGTATAGCAAAAATACCCTCTATCATAATAGTTCCTAACACTATTAGTTAGGTTCCAACTAAGAAAACAAAACTTATATCAAATAATTCAACAGGAAGAATTAAATAGTGGGGAATGTTTTCAAAGATATTAGAAGAGCTGAGAGGGTAATCAGTAAAGGTGAGTAGCAACTGCAGAGAGTGACCACCGCCCCTAGGCTTGGAAGGACAATGAAAGGAGATGGTGTTACTGGGGCCTTGATGAGACAGCAGTTGCCAATACATGTGCTACAGCTGAGATCAGCATGTACATTTATGAAACATGATTTCAAAGAAATCAAACTAATAACTCAGCCAAGTATGTCAGAATTTGCATCCAAACAAATCAGTTTGTAGAAGGTGGAACTGTGGCAGGTCTGCCTGGTGAGAGATGGGAATTCAAAGAAAGAAACTGACTAGTGGGAGCCGGAGCCACTAATGAGACAAAGCAGAGACCTTGCTAGGCAGAGAAAAATAGGGAAATAATCTCACATCTCCTTCCCTCTGATCCTCCAGTCTCCCACTAGAGCCTCTCATTGTTAGAATTTACTTAGAATCAAGAACGAAATCATCAAGGAAACCTGAGTAATACTGAGGCAGGTTCAGTCTCAGTGGTACAGGAATGCATTTGAGAGCTAAGAAGCAAATGGCCTGCAGTACCATTTGCTTTTTTGTACATATTAACAGAATGGGTGATCTAGGGCCAACACTACTTAGGGTCCTACAAATAGTATATATAGATAGGAGAATAATAGCATTAAGTTAGAGCATTAAAGTAGACTATAAGTTCTGCAATCCCTCCTAATGGTCAACCAAAACAATTCCTGACCAATTTATCAAGAATTATTAAAAAGAAGAATTTTCATAAAGAAAACCATTTTGCCAGTAAAATGGTTATACTAACAATTTTCAGTGTTCTTATCTGGTAAACTTTTATCAAAAAGTATAGTCCTTGGTGTAAAGCTCTCCATGGCAAGATCAATACTTAGTTCACAATTTCCTGGGATGAGTTTGATGATTCCTTCTGTCTTAGTGCTCATTGAACTTGCCAATACCTGTGTGTTTAGATGCTGAGAACTATGACTATGCTTGCAAACCATGGTTTCAAAGAAATAAAACTACCTTTTCAAAAAGTGTGTCAGAATTTACATCCAAATAGTTTTTTTAACTTTTTGGACAAATTTAGATATTTTTAAAAAACTAAAAATCTTCTGAATATTACAAATGAAAGAGTATCCTTGAATATACATAGAATTTTACTTTGGATTCTTAGACACCTTTTTTTAAAAGAAATTATTTATCAAGGGATTAAAGATTACTTCTGCTTGTTTGTTTTTGGGAGGAATTTCTAAAACATGATTCTGGGTTACTTTTCCTTGCACAGATGAGAAAAAGTTTATATGACAGAGTAAAAGGGAAGGAGCATCTGGTAACAGAGCTTGGACATAAGCTTAGTATTTCTAAGTCCTTGGAAAAGACTGAGTTATTTAACCTTCACACCCCTGTAATTTCTTGGGTCAATGTTCTTTTTGCTCTGAGACTAGTTTTCAAATTAGAATCCTAGAAATTTCTCAAAAGTACACAGTTATTTTGTAAGACAGGGATAGAGGATGCTTTGTGTCTTCCATTCCTACCTCAATCATAGTAGCTTTACTAATTAGGGTGTAAGCACTGTAGTTAAAGTCCAAAAACATTCCATCCCATTCTTTGTCTCATCCTGCACTATGAGGAGTTGATTCCAGTTGCTGATTAGTCTTCAAGTCAATAACATAATCTCATCATCCCTTTTACTGATTGGTTCAAGAGTCTAGGCAGAAGCCAATCAATGGATACCATACTATGAACCATGTGAAACAGGCTGGCCTACTGAGATCTAAAGTAAGGAAATTAGTTTTGTAAGGAAATACATTCTTTCTCTAGTCAAGTAGGAAAAATGGAAAAACTGCAACCCAAAATTCACTTTTATCTATCTGATGATGATTGGAATCGTTCTTGAGGTAAAATAACACTGGCATTGTTGGTACAGAGAGAGGGTACGAATGGGACCTTTGCTGAATTTATTAAACAGCTGACTCAGTCAACCCAGAAGCTTGCCCTACATCTGGAAATCTTCTTATATAAGATAATTTCCCTATTGTTTAAGTCTGTTTGAATTGGATTTTCAGTTATCTGCAGCAAGAACTGTCATAACTGATACAGTGTTCTATCTTTAAAAAGATTGAAAAACACTGCCCTACAAGAACTTCTATAAAAACCTTCATATTTCAGATAGACATTTCAACAGAAAATTTTTATTTTCCAATTCTAAAGAAGAATTCTAACTTTTAAAATAGATTTCAGTATAGTGATTTTTCGTGTTTAGAAGTCCTTCCCCTGTTTCAAAGATCTTCTTGCTCCACAAGTACATGGCTGTACAGATGGGCTCAAAACCAAATCTGTGTAGCTGAATAAGCTTTTTTTTGTTTTGTTTTGTTTTTATGTTCTCTATTTCCCTTGTGATACTTGTGATACTTCTAGCCCTTCTACTCCTTCTCTTCAGCCAATATTCTGATCATTGCCCTCACTCTGTCTCCAGGTTGCCCAGGACCTTGGTCTAGGTCCTACCTAGATCTGTACCCTTTAGTTACTATATGTATATATCCTGCTACATGGTCTTCCCTGTTCCTCAATTCTCACTTAAAATTAAGCTACTCTGTGGGTTGTGCTTCTCAAGTCAGCTGGGTGGAATAATTGATGAATTCATTCATGCTGAGCTCTTCACTGCCAATAATGATACAGAAACTTTAATTTGGGACTAAGGTGCCTCGCATAGAACAGAACATCTGTGTTTGCTTGGTCAATAAAAGGGTTAGTAAAATGAATATGTGAACCCATTTATGGACTATTTATGGTTGATTAAATAATTATCGAATTTACATCACAACCCCCACAAATGAATTTATAGAATCTCAGTCATAGTGGGCAGTCACTGGACTGTTTTTAAGAAGAGGCACCTTTCTCAAGGCTATTCAAATCACAGCATTTATTTAACCATGTACTTCACACACAAAGCCAACCCCAATGGCAGAGGTATTCATAATAAAAAAAAGGCCTGGCTGCTGGAGACAGGTGTTGGGGAACCCCCCTCCCCCCTTATGCTAGCGTGAACACCATCCAACATTCAAAGAGCTGCTCACGAGTCTCTGCTGGGGTCTGGCAGCCGGTCCTTCCAACCCTCTTTCCATTCTGTGCTGTCTCCTGTTTACACAGCGAAAATGAAACTGTTGCCAGTGTTAATACAGCATAATTTATAAGCTGAGAAGAGAACCCAGCATGCATTCCCTTTTCAAGTGAAACAGACTGTTACTTTCAGAACCAACTGAAGGGTGGAGATATTTCTTGGAAACCAAGGCAACTGCTGATTCCCCAGATCCTTTCTGCCTCATAGGATCTACCTCTCATGAGACTGACAGGAACAACTCTCAGAAAAGACAGGACTAAAAAGCCTCTTTCCTGAATTATAGAAGGCAGATTTATCTGATGAGGCTATTTTTTTCTCTAGGCCCCCAAACGTCCCCTAGATATCCAGTCCAGGAAGAGAACTCAGGAGAATTGAGGTCAATTGAGGTTCTATAGTGACTAATCCCTTTCTCATCATTAGGTATGATTTCAGAGATATTGCAAAGTCATGTGCTATCTCAGAAACTGAACACAGAGCACCAATGCCTAATCTCAAAATCTCTTCCTTTGGATGTGGTAAAAATTGCCTGTATCCCTGTCACACCCATCCTCCTTGACTTCTAACATAGCAACTGGGATTATCTAACTAAACACACACACACACACACACTCTCTCTCTCACACTCTCTCTCTCTCTCTCTCTCTCTCTCTCTCTTCCACATTTCAGATCTAACCTTACATCAAGGAAAGCAAAAGGTGAGACCTCCTAGAGCAGTTGCTGACCAATTTCAAATCTGTCTTGCTGATCTCATCCTAAACTTGGTAGTTGGGCCTCTTCAAAATTAAATTTCTACTTTTTCTCTAGGTTCGATGACTTTACCCAGTCTCCCAAATATTGGCTACTTTAAGAACTCTGCTCTCCAAAATATTCTCTGAGGGCCTAACTACTAGCTTCTCTAGATCTCTGGCTTGAATTGAACTTTGTACAACGATATCTGCCTTTTAGCCACACAATGAAGTTTTAGACTTAGGCTTAAGCCCACCTTCCTAACTGCCTATTCTTGCCATCATTTGCTGGCAAGGACCCTCAGTCTTTCCCTTCCTGCATGTCTCTATCTGAATGACAACCAAACACTAGTTATAATGGAGTATTGAGCCCTAGATTCCCCTTGAGACCTGATGCCCAGGATCACAATGGGTCAATTATGCTGATTATCCTGTTAATCCCCGCCATTAAGGATAAAGGGCCATGGTACTCACTGTAGTGTAAGGATTGGATAGGAACAAGACTGGAAGGTCACTAATGCCTGAAGGAATATGATAATGGCCCTCATATCATATTCCAGTTTAATGGCTCCAAACTCTATAGGTAGACACCATGTCAGTCTTTCTGATGAACTTGGCTTTGGTCTCTAAGATCCAACCTGGTACTAGAAAAGAATGAAAAGATAACTCCCCATGGCAGCTACTTAGTGCTCTTTTAGGTTTCCCAGTGTCTAAGTGACTGTCTTACACAATATTTTTCTTCTATATTTTCATTACTAAGCCACACTGATGTTTTTAGGTTGAGCTGCTGCTTCGTCTATAGTATTATTACAATTTAAAATTTATGCAGATATAAACCACCAATTCATTGCTAGGCCATCAGTACCTGATTGGAAATAATTCATTCAATAATTATCAATTGCTATTATTTTCCAGTATAATACCTAGATGAGAAATAATAGAACCTGAGACAGCTAAATTTGTATTGTAGAAGAGAACTAATGAAGAAATAAATTTCCCTTTGGGTTTTCCGTGGGTGGGGAGGGGAAGACAGAGGTTTACATGGGCTGACAGGATAGGGGTATGTCTCTGGGATTCATTCAGCTGTAGCATTGTCAGAGGCAAAATAATCCAAAACAGATAAAGATAAACATAGAGACTGAAATTCCTGCTCTTTGTGGCTATTGTCTTCCCCCACTATTTCCTGTATTTGCCAAAAGTCCAACTCATTCCAACCTTATTTCTACTACTAGAAAATATGTTAACCAGACAAACACAAATATAAAGACATTTTGCTCCACGAGTCTTAAAATTAATCTCAGGAGCCTACAAAATGTAGTAAGTCAAAGAATGCTATATGAAAAACTATTTTGATTTCCCAGGACACATCAAATGGAATTAAGGTAACTACTCTCTTTTCCATGAGCTTTCCAAGAAGAGGCATAGAGACAGATTGACAATGTAACTTCAAAGCACATATAAAATAAAATCACTCTAGGCAATCTGTTAAGTTTAACCTAAATTTACCTCTTTACATATTTTAAGTTCCACTTAAAGATTTCTTCATACATAGTGAATTGTAATCTAACTGGATGTGTAAGCAGGCTGTACACTAATCTTGTACCAACCACTGAGATACAGTCAATCATAGGTGACCAAGTGTTCAAACCCTGTTCACATAAGGCAAATGCCAAGCTGTAACCAATTCTACTGTTTCTGTACCTTTATTTTTTGTCGATGTCTTCTTTGATCACACATCAACAACAGAGTCTCTCTGAACCCTATTCTGGTTTGGGGCGGCCAAATTGTGAAGCATTCTTTCCTCAGTTAAACTCTATTACATTTAATTTTCCTAAAGCGCATCTTTTAACAAATCTATCTTAGTTAAGCAAATCTTAATAAAATAAATACATTTTTTAAGCTGGGCTCAGTGGCTCAGCCTGTAATCCTGCACCTTTGGGAGGCTGAGGTGAGTGGATTGCCTGAGCCCACGGGTTCGAGACCCGCCTGGGCAGCAAGACCTCATCTCTACAATAAATCAAAAAATCAGCTGGGCGTGGTAGCACATGCCTGTAATTCCGGCTACTTGGAAGGCCGAGGTGGAAGGATCGCCGGAGCCCAGCAGGTTGAGGCTGCAGTGGCCGGGAGCAGCCACTGCACTCCAGTCTGAGCGACAGAGTGAGACTCCAACTCAAAATAATAATAATAATAATAATAAATACATTTTTTTTAAAAGAATGATGTTCAAGTACATGATCTCTGTGCATAATTTAATTCATATTCTTTCTTGATCTCATCCTCCCACTTTTCCAATACTGTTCCTTCTGAGTCTACCCTTCTATAAACCAGGGCATCCTGGTAGCACAGAAAGACAATCTCTTCAACTTGCCCCCTGTCATATGGGTTTTCCTTGGCAATATTGTTTTGATATTGCTTTGTGCTCCCTGTGTTCCAAAGACCTACTGTATCTTGTCTGTTCTTAAAGCCACTGAGTACATCTTGTATAGTAGGAAGAGTCCATAGGCCCTTGTCTTAAATGCTGGCTACCACATGCAGAGATCCTTTAAGGTAATGCTTCATGTACATAGTAGGAGGAATTTAAAAAATAAAAAGAAAAAGAATTTTTGGTTTTGTTTAATGTTCTAGCTGACAAAACCCGGAAAGACATTTCTGAATGTATTCAGCTAAGTGAACCAAATTTATACAAAACATTTTCTCTTTTTGGTTCCCAAAAAGCCAACCAACACAAATGTGATAGATAAAACTTTAAAATGTCAGACTTTATCTTAAAAGTATTATAAGCCAGCCAGGCTCAGTGGCTCAGCCTGCATCCTAGCACATTGGGGGGCCAAGGCAAGTGGTTTGCCTGAGTCCGAGGGTTCGAGACCAGACGGGGCAACTTGGTAAGACCTCGTCTCTACAATAAAAATTTTAAAAATTAGCTGGGTGTGGTA
>NW_007232017.1:35028-57790 GCF_000164805.1 Carlito syrichta
GCTCCCGCCCACTGCAGCCTCAACCTGCTGGGCTCCAGTGATCCTTCCGCCTCAGCCTTCCAAGTAACTGGAACTACAGGTGCACACTACCATTCCTGGCTAATTTTTTTGATTTATTGTAGAGATGAGGTCTTGCCAAGTTGCCCAGGCGGGTCTCGAACCCACAGGCTCAGGCAATCCACTCACCTCAGCCTCCCGAAGGCGCGGGATTACAGGCTGAGCCACCGAGCCCAGCTTTTTAAATGTTTATTTAGAGTTTATGAAGACCTATTTGAGCATCTTAATAAAATATTTCTGACTCTTAAAAATCATAACACATTGAATAAGTGGAACACAGGCTTTTTAGGGCTACTCTGGTTGATACCGTAATGGTGCATATGTTTATACATAGACTATTTAACACCAAAAGCAAAACCTAATGTAAACTATGGACTTTGAGTAATTAAGTATATTCATCAATTGTAACAAATATACCTTTCTGGTGGGGGTGTTAATAACAAGGAAAATTATGCATATGGGGAGAAGGGGTCTATGGGATATCTATATATCTTTCTCTCAGTTTTACTCTGAACTCAAAACTCCTCTTAAAAAATGAATCTTATTAAAATTATAATATATAATATTACATACAAAACAATACTATCTTTTATGATCATAGGGTTTTATTGCATTCAAACACCTCACAAGCTTAACTATCCAAAATAACTAATTAGGAACTATCTGGCATTTTCATTGGTTCTAAGTTTGGGCATATTAACAGAATAATAGTACTTGCTAAGTACCCTCAAGCAGACTGTGTAGTCCTGGGAAGTATTCAACAAGTCAGAGACCTTTGCATCATCTGGGTGTCTTATGTCTTAGATGTCCTAGGCTTAGTTTCTTCACATATAAGGGAGAAATTTCCTGACTCTTGGTGTTTTACAAGGTTTAACTAGAAAACAGTCAAAAATATATTTAGACTCGCACTCTAAAAATACATTTAGAATGAACCAACTGTACATACAGGCAGGGACAGAAGGCAACCCTACCCTTCTTTTGGGAACAGTTCAAAAAACGGAAGTGTAATGTGTGACCTATTTATTTGATCTTGTTAATATCTTATTTTTGGTCTTTCCAAACATCTCAGGAGACATTTGGCATCAAATAGTTGGAAAATTCTAGGCATTGTCAACTCCTCAATTGTCTATCTCTAACAACAATGTAAACATTTATGAGTCCATGATAACATCAGATTCCGAAAGAACCATAATCCTTTTACTCACCATCTGAAAATTAACCCACATATTTGGTTATACAACTGATGGCATCAATACAACTGATAGCATCAAAGATTAAAAAAGCCTGGAAGACTAAAGGAGCCTAAAGAGAACCGACAACTAAATGCTATGCTTAATCCCTGACTTGGTCCTCTAGTGGAAAAAAGAAAAGACTTTAAAGACCTACTTGAAACAACAGGGGAAAATTGAATGTAGATTGTCTATCAGATAATCATGTAATATCAGTTTTTAATGTCCTCGATGTAATCATTGTATTGTGGTTATTAGGAGAATGTTCTTCCTAGATAGATGTTGAAATATTAATAGGTGAAGTATCATCCCGTGTGCAGCCAATTTTCAAATGGTTCAAGAAAAAAAGTAAAGATAGGTAGATATATGATAGGCGATAGAAATAAAACAAAGGTGGCAAAATGTTAACAGTTGATGGTTCTAGGTAAAGGAATGACATATGGTTGTTTTCATATTTATATGTTTATGTTTACATGTTTTCATCTCTCTGTAGGTTTAAACTTTTTAAAGTAAAAATATTAAAGAAAAAACCTAAAAATAAACCAGGATGGGGAGGTAGAACGTAATGTACAAATAAAAAATATTGGTCATATGTTGGTGACTGATTATGCTAACTGAGGCGTTCATGGGAAATTCACCCAAAATACTCTTTCTATTTTTGCATATTTTAGAAATTTTTATAATAGAAAATATCTTGTTTTCGTATATTTAATAAAAATCAAGTGGGGATATTCCCCTTTCACTCCATCTATTAGTTTTTTTGTTTTTTTTAATGCTCTATTTGGATCAAATTCTCTCTCCATTTTAAATAGCCCAGAAAGTCAGCCACAAGTATAGCTCTACTTTCCTGACAGAACAGTGAACTCGAGAATGAGATAAGACTTGTGTCAACAGCAACTTAATTATTATCCTAGTGAGCCCCCTCCCCCGTTTTCTCTTTATTCGTGTTTACAAAACAACATCATCAACAAAAACAACAAGCAGAATTTACAACACATTAGCTTAATTTGATAATTTGATGTTAGGTTCTGGATAGACGTGTGAGAACAGCGCAATTTTTAAAAAGACCTCTGTGGAAGCAACCCAGATGCCTATAAACTGATGAATGAATAAGTGAAATGGTAAATACATAAAATGAAGTATTTTGTAGCTTTAAAAAGGGAGGACATTCTGACACTTGCTACCACATGAATAAACCTTAAGGATGTTATGCCCAGTGAAATAAGCCAATCACAAAAAAGTAAAATACTGTATGATTCCACTTATAAGAGGGACTAGAGTGGTCAAATTTATAAAGACAATAGAAGGGTAGTTGCCAGGGGCTGAAGAATGTGGGTGTGAGGGAGGGTGGTATTTTTTGGTGAAAAGGAATTTCAGTTTGGGATGATGAAAAAAATTCTAGCAATTGATGGTGCATGTACTTATTTATTGCCACAAAACTGTACAACCAAAAATGGTTACAAGTGTACATTTTATAGTATGTATATTTCATTGCAATAAAAAAGAAAAAGAGAAAGAAAGAAGGGAGGGAAGGAGGAGAAGAGAGGAGAAGAGAGGAAAGGAAAGTAGTTGAGAGGAGACGAGAGGAGAGAAAAAAAAGGCCTTTGTCCTTACAGATTGTTGAAGTGTTGAATTATCCTTACTTCAATATTTGCAATGTAATGTCCAAGAGTGAAAATGTTGTTATGTTAAGTGAAATATATCAGGCACAGAAAGACAAATATTACATGTTCTCACTCATATGTGGAAGCTAAAAAAGTTGATCTCATGGAGATAGGGAGTAGAATGACAGATATGAAAGGGTGGGAATGGTGCAGATAAGGAAGTGGGGAGATGAAGAGAAGTTGGTTAATGGGTACTGACATACAGTTAGATAGAAAAAAATAAGTTCTAACATTCAATAGGAGTAAGGTGACCATAGTTAACAATGACATATTGTATATTTCAAAATAGCTAGAAGAAGGGACTTTAAATATTCCTAACACATAGAAAATATTCAAGGTAGTGGACACCTCAAATACTCTGACTTCATCATTATACAGTCTATGCATATAATAAAATATCACATGAACCCCATAAATATGTGCAAATATTGTATATCGATAACAAAGGGCAAATCTAAGCCAAAAAAAGAGAAAAGTTGTTTCCTATGGCTGTGTAAATTGCAGCTACGAGAAGGAATCTGAACAACTGCCCCATGGAGAGACCCTGCTTGTGGCCCCAGGACATCCTAGTTCATCAACAGTTGACTAAGAAGTGAGGGGAGAGGGGAAGATTTACTAGTAGTACTTCTTGTAATACCTTGTTGGTGCTTGTAATCAACATGGCTAGGATGAAAGAATTCTGGCTTCAGAACAGAAACACAGTGCTTTAAATTAAATCAGCTCCCTGCTGGGAGCCCACTTACTCCCCTTCTCTACCACAGCCGGGGAAACAATTCAGAGGTTTCTCCGCATGGTTAGCAGCATGAGTGACCTTCAGTTTTTCCACTTAAAATCGATTCAAGATGATCACACTGGCTTAAATAAAAATCTCCATCCTACTCCCTATCTCTCCTCCTCTTGCCAGTATTTCTGTCTCTGTCTCTCAGATATCCTCACATTTATATCCCTTATGCATGTGTGCATAGGAGGGGCTAAAGCCACCTCCAAACACATCACCCTTCCACCTGGCTCAGAACTGACAGTGAGATTTCACACCCTCCTCACTCTCCCCTCTCCTCCCTGAAGAACAGCAAGCCAGATGGCCATTCCCCAGTCTCCCAGCATGAGTTTGACTGACAGGAGCCTTTGATAAACCTCGGAAGAATGAAGTCATCTCCGGGTCACCGCCGATGCCTGGCCTTTAACACCCCACACAGACCACCATTATCTGCTGAATAGGAGACAAAGGAAATTAGCCCTGCTTCCCTATCATCCCCATTATTTCCAGGCTGATTTAAACAAGGAAGCAATGAGATGCCCTTCACTTTTCTCCAAAAGGTACAAATGTCAGCTGTTAAAAAATGCAAACAAGAGGCTTTCCTATGTTAATGGTGGGTTTCTTTGTTACAACTGAGAAGTGGAAAGTGCATTTTATTCACTGCCTTTGAGGGAAGACTTAACAAGCTTCTAAACAACTTCCTTAACTACACATACCTCAGACCCACTGATGAGTATTCTCAAGCCTTCAGGGTTTCAGCTGGAAAAAGAAAGGAGGAAGTGAGGCTTCATTACCAACCTTTAACAGCACATAATCAAAGAACCTGGAGAGCCAAGTGACAAGAGTATCCTACCAGTTTAACCCTAAAATTAAAAAGAAAGAAACAAGATACCTCTTCCCTTTCCCAAAACAATTTTCTCCCACAAACTAAATGTTTAAATGCCAACCAAGATAAACATGAGCCATGTTGCAAGAGGCTACGCGTGTGTGTGTATGTGTGTGTGTGTGTGTGTGTGTGTGTGTGTGTGTGTGTGTGTGTGTGTGTGCGCGCGCGCGCGCGCACTTTTGTTATTGTTGCTATGGGTAAATACCTCAGCTTTAACTGGAAAGTTGAATTATGGTAGAAAGATTCACTCCTGAAAAGAAATGCAGGTAAATGAATGACTCAATAAACAGATACTTGTTGAGCATCAGAGTCAGACATTTCACTAGGTCCTTCAAGGGATACTAATTTAGAGACATAGTTCTCACAAAAGGTTCACAGACTAGATGAGGAAATAGGAGTGAGATGGGACCATATTCCTAAAGGACAAATATAATCTACATATGTGAAAAGGAAAGAGAAGACCCTTCTAAAAAGGAACAAAGTCCTTGAAAAGAAAGAGAACTAAGTGTTGAGTTTCTTGGAATGGAAAGTACCTTTATGATTGGGGTTGAAAAAAGGTAAGAATCAAATTGTTGAAGGATTGGATTGTCTGGGTAAGGAATATACTCTTCTACCCTGTGTTAGTCTGCTTTGGCTATCAAAACAAAACACCACAGTCTGGTGGTTTAAACAACAGAAGTTCATTTCTCACAGCCTGGATGCAGGAGTCCAAGGTCAAGGTATCAGCAGGATTGATTTCTCCTGTGGCCTCCTCGCTTTGGCTTACAGATGCCATTCCTCTTGCTGTGTCCTCACGGTGCTTCTTTATGCATGTGTAACACTGGTCTCTCTTCTTATAAAGACACCAGTTACATTGTTAAGACCTCGTCCTAATGACCTCATGTATCCTTAATTACCTCCTTAAAGGCCCTATCTCCAAATATAGTTACACTGGGGGTTAAAGTTACAACATACAAATTTTGAGGAGAACACAATTTAATCATTATTACTTCCTTAGGCAATGGGAATGCAGCAAGGGACTGATAGAAGATGGAGACTTAGAATAAAATGGTGTTCAGAAAGTATAAGTGCATTAGTGAACAGACAGTCAAACTAAGAGACAAATTGAAAGACTATTACAATTGACAATCAGTTAAGAACCCCCAAAAAGGTCCTAAACTTGATGTTGGTAGTAAATGAAACAGCATACAAAATAATTGTGTTGAGAGAAAATCAATAGGACTTGATGACTGATCAAGCATGGTAAGTGAGATTGAGGAAAGATGATTTCAGGTTATTAATTCTGAGAGACTGGGGAAGTGTTTGAAGTATGAAATGGTATGGAGGAGGTACTGACAACACAAGGTGGCATGGAAAGCTTATAAGTTCTGCAACTTAAACTTAGGCACACAATGTTAAACATCTAAGCTTTGTCATCACCTACATATATGATCTTACCAATTTACTTAATCTTCCTGGACCTCATTGTCCTCTTGTGTTAAGCTGGGATGATAGAAGAAACCTCACTGAGCGGTTTATGTTGTGTGGATATTTCCTAATTCAACTATGAGATAAAATTCAAAACTACCATGACTGATTGCAGAAGAAACTTAAGAACAATATATCATTCAAACTGAAGTGATATCCTTTTAGGCAGAAGAGTAAAAATAGATAAGATATAGAACAACTCTATAGATTTAAGAGTCACACTGAACTATGAAATAAGCATGAAAACTGTAAAGTAGCCTTAATTGACAAGAAAAGAAGTCTGAGCTTGGGCAAACTCCACAGAAATGCAGCACTTGAAAACCATAAAATAGCTCTCTGCATTGGAAGGTTGAGACATTAAATAAAAGGCAAAACAGATACAAGTGATGGCTAAGGAGAGGAATCAATAACAAACCAACAAACCTACAAAATCAGCAAACCAATGAAAGGTCATTGTTTGGGAAATTGTGATCTATTTTCCATCTCCACAAAAAGAAAAAATGGACTCAAAGCAAAACTGAAAAAATATAAAAGATCTCTGAGTAAGAAATTCTGACAACAAAGTGGTTAGCATATCCTCTGAGCTGAATTGTGTTCTCCCAAATTTGGTTTGTTGAAGTCCTAATCCCCAGTACCTTGTAATATGACTGTACTTGAAGACAAGATCTTTAAGAGGTAATTAGGTTAAAATGAGGTCATTGGGTTGGGCCTCAATCCAATATGGTTGGTGTCCTTACAAGAAGAGGAAATTAGGACACAGGCACAGATTAAAAACCATAAGTGGACATAGAGAGAAGGTGATCATCTACAAGCTGAGGAGAGAGACCTCAGGAAAAAAATCAACCCTGTCAGCACCTTGATCTCAGACTTCTAACCTCCAAAACTGTGAGGAAATAAATTTCTGATGTTTGAGCAATACGATCTGTGGTGCTTTACTATGGCTGTCCTACAGTACACATTACTAAAGATTATGGTAGTATCTCCCTGCTTTGTAATCTTTGAGAACAAACTGATCAAAGTTCAGTGAGTGATCTCATCAAATTTTTAATTAACATTTTTATTCCTTGGCTAAAGCTCCCACCATTGGTGGTTTAGAAGCTTTCATTGCCTCAGGTACTCGGTGTGACTTTTGAATAGTTTGAGTTATGTTCAGTATCACAGAAGGAAATGGTTCCCCTTTGCCATGATTGGTTTTATGAAGTCACAGAACTGCAGAACACAAAGTGACCTCAGAGAACACCACTTAAATTTATTATGTTTCTTAATTGGGCCAATTTCAATGTGATTTCATTTTTTATACTTGGAACCTGAATTCTTTGTAATTAATTATGCAAAATATAAGGAAAATTTATGTAAGTTAAAGCATCTTGGCATTGCATGGAAATTTAAAATTTTTCTAGTACAATTCTCAACTAAAAACATGACTGCTTCTATAAAACATGTCACTCACCCACTAATTAAATACCTTCAGTAGTTAGAAACTCATCTTCATGTGGCTGTCCCTATGGTTGCATGGAACTGGAATCTTTCTTTGTGCCTTTCATTGGCTGATAGCAGTTTATAGTAATCATTTTAGTGTGCCCTGTATGCCTTCTCACCCTAGCTCTCACCTTGTCCATGACCCAAGCAGGCTTAGCTGACAGTAAGAACCTTCTTTTCTCTCTGATTGTTAAGTTTGATGGATAACCAGCCCAGAGAAACATGAAGCAGTATGAGAATATGAAGTCTGTTCCAAAAGTAGGCACCAAAGTGAGAGAGAGAGAGGCAGACAGACAGACACACACACACACACACACACACACACACATACACACACACACACACACACACACACACACACACACACAAACACACACACACGGGGCGGGGGGACCCTGGTTTCTAGCCCTAACTTAGTTAATCACAATTTGGTTAACTTGTTTGCTTAAGAAAATTCAAGTTGAATTGCTGTCACATTCAAATAAGAGACTTAGTTGTGGAATAAGTATAATTCACTTTCTTCAAATCAGCTCTTAAAAAGTTTGAAAGCCATCATTATAGATATCCTATTTTATTGCCAAACTGGGACTTTTTTTATTTTAAAGAAGTGGGATACAATTCAGGATTACGTATACAAGTGGTTATGTACAGGTAAAGTTTGGTCCTCCCTTTGGCCTCCACTACTGTCAATCCCTTTCTTATAGTACTATGATAAATGTTCAGGGTCCACTTATAAGTGAGAACATGTGGTACTCAGTTCTTTGTTTCTGTGATAGATCACTGGGTATTATAGACTCCAAATAACTGGGGCACTTTTGAGAGTGAAAAAGAATACAATCTGTAATTATACTGAGACAACTGTTATAAAATTAGACAGTTCTAGTAAACTTACTGTTAGCCTTCCTTTCTCTATCCTTTCCAGTTCACATGTCTGATTCCTTCATACTTCCTTACAAGTCATGGTTACAAATCCCTCACCTCCCTGATTGATATTCATTGGACATTTGGCAGCTTGACAATGTCTCTCTTAGAATGTAGCAGCTAGAATTGAATCCAGTATTCAGGATGTGGTTGACCAGGGCAGTAGATTACTTGGTTTGCAGAAATATTCCCATTGATCCCATTGATGCAGCCTCAGATTGAAATCCCACTTGCTCTCATTCTTACTCTTTAATAGCATTTTACATTTGGTAAAGTATTTGATATATGGTTAGTGTTTAAGAACCAATAAATAAATGGTTATTTTTAGTTAAAAGTCAACTATAACTTTAAAACTTTAGGGTTTGGGACCTCACATATTTCTGTCTTAAATATTATCTTGGTAGCATCAGTTTACTATACTACTTTATATCTCACAATATCACTGTTTCTCCCATCTTCTGCTCTTCAATAAATTTAGAAAGTATATAATCTATGATTATTATTATTGATGTTGATAATATCATGCTTTTTATATGCCAGTCCTTGTTCTAAGCATTTTAGGCATTTTTAAGTTCACTTAATATTCACAATACAATTATGACATGATACAAATATACATGATACAAAAAAATAGGTATTATGACTACTCTTGTTTTACAGATGAAGAAATTTACATACAAAAAGGTTAAGTAGATTACCGAAAGTCATAGAGATAATAAGTGACAGAGTCAGGTTTCAATATTAGACACTTTGGCTCCAGCATCTGTCCTTTTATCCACCTTGATATCCTTATCAACCTCACTGATTACTAAGACAGGAAAGGCCAAGGAGAGAGATCATGGTATCCTACCATGAATACACAGGACTCAACAAGTATTTTTTTTCATCAGTTGCTAATATACCTAAATATATGATAATACACAGATTATAAAGGTAATGACACGTTTTGTTGAAGCCAAAATATACTCTTCTAGTTTGCATGTTTTAAATGCTTACGAAGCATCATTTTATTCTAGAGTTCTTTCTTGGACCAATTGTCAAACTAATAGTTTTTGTCCTGTGAATTACTTCTTTTATTTTCTTTTTTCTTTCTTTATCTACTTTTTCTTTTTTCCCTTCCCTCCCTCTCTTCCCTCCTTCTTTCCTTCTTTCCTCCCTTCTCTTTACTCTCTCATTCTCTTTCTAAAAAGAGTTGCATTTGCTTGACCCTAGTCTTCTCTCTTCTACTCTATAACTTCTTAAAGATCGTAGCACTTGCCCTGGAAATCCCCTTTAACCTAAGGTTCCAAATTTCTTAGCCAAAAATTTGAATTTATTTACAGATGCTAGACAATCTATAGCTTTCTCACCCAGGAAATCACAGCTATTAGCAAAATCTGCAAACTTTTATACTTAGTTCAGCAGAAGCTTGCAGACCAACTGATAACTTGAACTAACTTTTAAATTTTTTTTCTCTTTTTGTAGCCAAATTTCACTTTGACAAATTTGAATCTTAATCTAACAATTGTAAGAACAATTAAAAATACAAGGCAATGATAATGTCCACCATGACTGGGACATAGAAAATATACAGTGATTACTTAGTTAATGGTTTCAAAGATAACACAATTATTTGAACAACTCCAAATTTAAATCTAAAAAGTAAGAAATGAAGAATACAAAAACTTGAGAAATATCTGAAAATAAGTAAGATGGTCATCCTAGATTCTAGTCCTGTTGGAGTCAGAGAAACACAACGTCATCTAAGGGGTGGTAGTCATGAAAATCAGTCTGCCTATACAAACACAGGGGCCTAACTTAATCTGGACAATCCTGAAGAAATTTTTAAATATATAAATAAATATGAAATAATATAAATATGAAAAGCATTACTCCTAGCCCTTCTGACTATCAGCTGCCCAACAGGAATCTGATTGCTGTCAGGAATGGCAGAGCCAATACCTCTCTGCAAAGCTGAATAGAAGGAATTTAATTTGCCTGCTTGGGTCTTATGCAATGCCAGGTAACCTTAGAATAAAGAAGTCTTTGAGGGAGAAGGCCAGACTTCCCAAACACATTGCTGCAATCATACCTCTTCTTGTCAGGTGCCTGCAAACACAGCAACCAACTTGTCCCAGACTACTCATTGATATCGCTCAGATCCATATGGCTGTGTCTCCCACAGAGAAGGATGGGAGATACAAAGGCTCCAACTGCTTTCGCTGTGAAAACTCCACAGTGAAATTCCATCAGACAGAAGCCAGCTCTCAGCTGAGTGAATTGGGTCTTTTATCAGTCAGATTTGTATACTTTATAGAAAGAGTCAAAGAAGGGAGTTACTGTACACTTTGTATATTTTTAGTTCCCTGGGATTAGTTGCTACTGGACTGAACGTGAGAAGAAGAGAAAAAAAGCAACTTTAGTCTTCTGTGTATGTTGGTGGCTTCTTGAGGTCTCCAAGTTTTGCTAGACTTGCCTGTTTACTTTTCTGATATACCATGGTGCATTCTGTAGCACAAAGGGCACATTATCTACTTCATGTTTCAAATTTCACTCTATTCCATTGTTTCTCAAATAATTTACTAATGAGAGGCATCGTGTGTGTGTGTGTGTGTGTGTGTGTGTGTGTGTATAAAAGTGGGGGTGGAGGGGAGAATATATACATGCATACCGGCTTTTTTATTCTTCTGTTTTTAGCATTGATACTAACCCATTCTACTCACCAAAAGCAACAAAATAAACATTTCAGTTGGCAGAATCAGCAGGGAAGACTTTGCACTCCTCTTACTTTTTTCATTGACTTTAGTCTTTGAAGAAGCAATTCCCTGTGGTAAAATAAAAACAAACAAAAAAATAGCAAACACGTAAGATGTGGATATGGATATTCATGTTTTTTTCACTGGATTTATGATAAAGGAACTTGACATTGTGGTCTTGGTGTCTTGCAGAGTTTCATAAATAGAAACAATTTACCATTCTATTTCACTTGCATAATTTTTTGTTCACCCTTTCTACTTCTCCTTCAACCTCTAATCAGTAGTCAATATTTCAAATAATCATTGTGAATATTTACTGAGCACCCATTGTGTGACAGGCATGTACTTGGTGCTGCGCATAGGACAGTGAATAAGACAGACATGGCCTCTGCTCTACTAAACCTAGAGGATATTCCATTTAAAAGATGAAACGAGGATTCTTCACATAAAACCCTACAATTTAAGTTGTACACTATAACTAGGGATAAATATAGAGAAGATGCCACATCTCTGGGGACAGGAGAAGAGGTAAGGTGATGAAAATTAACCAAAGAAAATAATCTATTTAGTAAGGTTTGTAGATATATCATATTGCTCTCAAAGGCAGTGTATGAAAGAGGAAGTCCTTGCTTTTTTTTCTATCGCTAACAGATAAATTTGATTTCAAACTTCAGTTGGTTTTCATTTCTTCCTAAGCCACTTGGTGTACCCTCTTCTAGCTTTTTCATTGATATTACTGAACCAATAAGCTTCATCAGGCTCCACTTCTTTGGGATATAATTTGAGTATACTAAGGTAAATGGCTCTTAAGATCAAGATGGCTTCATGAGTGTTCGACTGTGTTCAGTTGCACAATGTTACTGCTTAGAAAGACCCTAAATTTGATTCAAAGCTCTGCTGTTTCTGTCTTGAAATTCTTAATACTTTTTGGACAAGGAGTCCTATAGTGTATTTGCTAAGCCCTTGTAAATTATATAACCAGTCCTGTCCCTAGAATTAGTGGGCAACTGCTGGAAAGATTGGGACAAGGGGAATGGAGAGATTCTGCTTGTGTGCTATATATAAACTTTTATCCCCCAACTAGGCTTAATAGACACTCAAGTTTTGGAGATAATGGCACTGGATAATCATAGATGTTCAATAAATAATTCACTAAGCAATTACCTTCCTAATATTTATTTATTTATTTATTTATTTAAGGTAGTCATTTATTTATTTACTTTTTCTTTATTTTAAAGATGTGGGGTACAATTCGGGGTTAGGTATATAAACATTCATTATGCAGGTACCCTTGTTGATGAGATGTGCCCCTATATTTATCTAACAAAAAAATCACTGAACAAAGTTCTTAGAGATGGACCCAATGAAACGTAAAGGTTTTACTGATCAATCACATTTGAGCTCTTTGGCAAATGCTAAAGGAGTAATGGCAAAAGTTCTATACATTATTATTAAGTTTTACGTAGCAATTACTAAGTAGAAGGCAATAGATTGAATATGGGACTTGAAAGATGTGAGTTCATATGAAGATTTTTGTCTTAGTATTTACATGATCTTGTCTGAGCTACTTAAGCATTTTGGAATGTTTTTACTTTTTCTATCATAGGGAGAATAATACTATGTTTCTAGGTTGCTGAAAGGAGTAAATTAAATTGTGTAGGATAAAGTGCCTATCAGAGGCTGTGCCTATAGTAAACACTCTATAAATCATTGTGTTGGTTTGCTATAATTGTAGGTCTTTACGAAGAGATAGCAATAAAATTCCTCTGTGTGAACTCGGAGAAAAAAGCAATGGGTAATTAACTATTAGCGTTTTTAAATATTATAATTTCTCAGAAAAAGATTATCTTTGTAGCATACTTTTACCTCTCCTTTTTTATCTTCTTAAAATTAGCCAGCATTACTACCATTGACAGGAGGATTTTTCATTAAATAGTATTTATACCCTGTACATTGCTAGGGACATGAATCTTTAATAAATTTTACTTAGATTCCAAAAATTTTGTCTCCATGGTAGCACAACCAAACCCAATTAATCAGAGTTTTCAAAGTAGAATCACCACCACTAGTTCCCCTGAGGTTACTATTGTTCCTCTTTCTAAAATTCAACAAGTCAAAAATTGGGGATTTCATCTAGAGTTCTGTGTCTGGGCAGATCATTTCTACATTAGGCAACCAAAAAAAGAAAAATCATAGTTGCTTTAACCAGTGCCCTTTAGCCAATCAAAAAATTGATTTTGTACTTTTTAATTTAAAAAGCAAAAGTCACATTATTTAAATTGGATTTTGTATAATTCTAAAAGGAAACACTATCATTATATTCAACTTTATGAGTTACCTTATATGAGTAACAGAAAATTTGGGTAACAGAAAATAAGATCCCTGTTTAATTATTAAAGATGATTCCACATTCTCAAAAAGCACTACTAATAGTCTCAGAGGAAAGGGCAGTTTAGACATCTCCAAAGTAATAGTCATAGTTGTTATACAAGAGCTTCTATTCAGTGCTGCTAAGAGCACATTCTATTACAACCACTGAACATGGTAACTTTTCAAGAAGTAAATGTTATAAATTGTGAAAGTTCTTCAGATATTTATTATAAAATATTTGAAAGTGTTTCATTAAAACATATATTTAGTATTAACTATTTGACTAAACACTTTGTATGTGTAATCCAAAATAACTCCATGAAGTAGCTTTATTTTTCAGAAGGTAAAATTGAGGTTTAAAGAATTTGAAAAACTTGTCCAGATTATATGAGAGGGGACCCAAAAATAACAGGAATTAGTTTGCCCCCTGTAGTAGAGGCTGCCCCCGCTAGGTAAGTGTTATAGGAACCTATCGGCATCAGTGTGCTAACTAGTGCTGTTGGAAGAGGCTGTATTCACCTTCAGTTAATTGTTTTTTTCTGGGATTCATTCATTGCATTTGCCATTTCATGACAGTTTTTTTTTTAAAGATGTGGAGTACAATTCAGGATTAGGTATACACACTTTGATTATGCAGTTACCCTTGTTGATGAGGTGTGCCCCTCCCTCCCCTAGCAGTTTCCCTCAATTCCAGTTTTCCCCAATTTCACCCTGCCTCTCCTGGCAGTTTCCCACTAGTCAATGCCTTTCTTATAGTATTATGATAATTGTTAAGTTCCACTTATGAGTGAGAACATATGGTACTCTGTTCTTTGTTTCTGTGATAGATCACTTAGTATGATCTATCCACGTTGCTGCAAAGTACATATGTTTGTCTTTCTTTATGGTTGCATAATATTCCATTGTGTATATGTACCACATTTTTTTATTCAGTCCAGCTTTGATGGGCAGCATGGTTGGTTCCATGTTTTTGCTGTTGTGAGTGGTTCTTTACCAGTGCATCTGAGCACACCATGATGAGTGCTCAGCAGTTTTTGACCCAAAATGGCTTCACCCCCATGTCCAACCTCCCTATTTACCCAATATTGTCCTGAGCAACTTTTTTTGTTTGTTTGTTTCCCTGGATGAAAAAAAAGTCCTCAAAGGGAAACATTTTGCCAATGTAGAAGAAGTAAAACAAAAAACAGCAGAAGCACTAAAGGGCATCAAAACTGACAAGTTCAAAAAGTGTTTTGGGCAGTGAAAAACAAGTCTTGATAGGTGTATTGCATTAAAGAAAGAGTACTTTGAAGGTGACCGAAATTTAAACATGTAAGAGTAAATACACAATTTTTAATAAATAAATTCCTAGCTTTTTTTTTTTGAAGGGGGTCCCTCCTCATATTTAAGCCTGGAAGAACCGGGACTAAACTCAAGCATGTCAAACACCAAAGATGGGGCTCTTAACCACAGTGTTACTCTGCCTCTCATTTTGCCATTTACCCTCCAGCTCTATACTGCCTCCAGCTTTCCTCATCTACAACTGAAAATGTGAATAAGTGAGCTCACCCTTGGTGCCTGCCATCCAAGAGAAGAGGACCTGGAAATAAACCAGGAACTTAAATATTATATTCGTCGGCTTGATGTTTAGATCACATTTTCCCTAAAGATCCTGACCTTGGAACTATCCTCACGCAGTACTCTATCACAAAAAATATATTAATACACATGCATGCAAATGCAAGTTCTACCATCTATTAATTTCTCTTTCCAGAACTGAGAATGAGTTTTAGTTTAGACAACAAATACGTCCAGGATACAGAAATCTTTTAGATATGTAGTGTGATCTTGCTGTTTAAGCTAATTAATAATTTGGGGACAAAAATCAATAATGATCATGGTACTGATTTTTACAAATAAATGTGGATTTTTTACACTCTACAATTCTAAACAAATCATTTGTACTAGGGCTGTAAAACATTCTTACCTGCAAAATTCTATGCAAGTACTGCTCA
This sequence comes from Carlito syrichta, assembly GCF_000164805.1. Lineage (NCBI taxonomy): Eukaryota > Metazoa > Chordata > Mammalia > Primates > Tarsiidae > Carlito > Carlito syrichta. Next base: position 50,588 of record NW_007232017.1, read on the forward strand.
CGTGAGGGACTCACAGTTGTATGTTGATTTTGGCCAAGTTGAAATCTCCATTTCTACCTGAACATGTGAAAGTTTTCAAACCTGCTAATGTGGAGTTTGCACCTAACAGAAGGGAAAAACATTTTAGCAAGCTTTATTGCATCTGTTGAGGGAAAATGAAGTTTTCAGAGGTATTTACTTTTTAACAGAGTCAGTGAGAAAGCTATGGAAAGATACACATAGAAAACAAAAAAGAAAACACATAGACTGTGCTTTTCTTTCTCATTTCTTATTTTTTTCTGACTCCCACCTGCTTTTCTCTGTAATTTTCTGCCCAGGCTGAAAGGTATAAAATCCTTTTATATCAATATACACCAATTTCCACAGTTTTTGCTTCATGCTAGCAAGGAAAAAGAGGTCAAGCCAGAAGATTGTAGGATACATGCTGGTTACTATGCCACACACACCAGAAAATCCCAAGAAAACGTTCAGAACTCTATTCGAATAGCCACTAAATGTGCCATCGTGGAACAAAGAAAGGACCCATATCTTACATTTTTTAAACTGAGTATCTTTGAAACAAAATAACTTCCCAGCCTTTTTACTAGCTTATTATCTCCTGACCCCATCCCAAAACTATATAAAATAGTTTTCTGGATTCAATATATAGGCCACTTCATTCAAGCGTCTGTTCAAATGTCACTGCCTCAGAGTCGCTTTAGTAAAGTACACTATCTAAAATGTCACCCCACACCTCCATCACCTCCTATCCCATTTTCTCCTGCTTTAGTTTTCTGAGTATCAATGATCGCTACCTGACACTTTCCATCTTTTCTTCATTCATTTATTGTTTTTCTCCTTCTGGAAGGTATGTGCCATGAGAGTAGACTTATTTAATTGGTCACTGGGCCTCCAGTGCCCAGAGCAGTACCCCATGCCTGATAGGAACTCAATAAATATTTGTTGAATTAATTAAATACTTGTGAAAACAAGCTGAACCATATGGAGTTGGCAGCAGTATACTGACATGCTATTTTCTGATGTCATTTGTTCTCACCTAATTCCTCCTGAAGGAAACCTTTTCAGGGAGGCGATCTTTAGTCCAAGTTTCTTCCACTTCTTTCTTCTGTGCTCTGTGTAGTCAGCCCAAAGGATATTTGAGTCCCATTTGCAAAGAAATGCCATAGATAGAAATGATAATGTCCTCCTAACTTAAAAGGGCTGAGCATGTTTTGAAAGTGTTTTATGAACTGGAAACCTTTCTATGAGGTATTCCACTACAGTCCCATAAAACCTTACACCCTGCTGGAATTTCATCCTGTTAAATTTGGCAGTGTTTCCTTCCTCAAGTAATGAGTTCAATTCATGTTTTCATTTAAGTTCATACCAGATACAAATCAGTGTCACTGCCATAGGCAATGATCTGCAGAATTCCCAGGCACTGAAGCTGAGAGATGGCGGGTTTAGAATGAATGCCAAATTCTCCTTTTCACAGGGGGCTGTGTAGCATTTGTAGCATTTACTGTCATAAGCCTGCTTCAGTGCCAGGTCCCATGGAGACAGTTGGCTAAGCGGGCTTCCGGCTTCTATCTCAACGCAAACTCGTCTTCTAAAGCCTCTCTGGATTTCCTGTGGTAATCCCTCTTTGTATCCCTCTGAGAAAGAAACAATAATCACTTATTTTTTTTCCAAGAGGAGAGTTCAAGAGCACAAGTGGTTTTAGTTAGGGATTCAATAAACACTTTGGCAGGAATGAGGAAAGCCGTGTAGAAAAGACCTAGTGGTTCTTCCAGTTCTAGTTTAAGGATATTTTCACATGGGGAAAATGGGACAGTCAATACTATGAGAAACTACCTCTGTTCTTTGCTGATATGTCAGATAATTAGAATATAATACCTACTCAATGGCTATTTTAAACACTAGCAATATCAGCGAATGATTGTTTTTGCAACAAAGATAATAACAGCAAGAGCACAGTGTATAGAAGCTTTTCTCCATCTGCCTGTGGGAATCTATCCTGATTTGCATTGACTCTATGACTTCCTACAGGCAAACACCTGGAGACTCTTTGGGTAGGTACTACTGAACCTGCGGACAACGCTATCACAGTAAGTCTTTATCAAGAGCACTGCAGCCAGCTCCCCTGGCCTCAGCCAAGTTCTACTTCAAAGAGATCATAGTGGGTTGGAGGAGAAAAGACAGTAAAGCACAAGGTTTGAAAATAAGAAGGAGGAAGGAAGTTAAAGGAGAGTTTTAAAAAATGTTATACTTAAAGAATAAAGCACTTGTCTTATTTATGTCAAAGAGAGACAGTTAATACACACACACTTCCATATTTTGCTAACCCCTTTGCCCAGCTATACATTTGTGACTCTGAGCTTCCCTAGTCAGAGGACTGAAGCATAATACTGAAAACTTCAAATCTCAGTAATGTACTGATAGTCCCACTGTTCTTTATACTAGACAACTGAGCCCATCCTAAGAAGGTCTGTCTGAAAGATCTGTCTGGGGATTACTTTAGTAGATAGATGGTTTTGCTATACTGTGGGGGCTTATTTTCTTTGTGTACGCACATTTGGGTAACATGTAGATGCCTACTGATGATTTACAAGAACTACTGTATTAAAAAAAGAGACTTATACTCGGGCTCGGTGGCTTAGCCTGTAATCCCAGCGCTTTGGGAGGCCGAGGTGAGTGGATTGCCTGAACCCGCGGGTTTGAGACCCACCTGGGCAACTTGGCAAGACCTCATCTCTACAATAAATCAAAAATTAGTTGGACGTGGTAGCGTATGCCTGTAGCTCCAGCTACTTGGAAGGTTGAGGCGGAAGGATCACCGGAGCCCAGCAGGTGGAGGTTGCGTGGCCGGCAGCAGCCACTGCACTCCAGTCTGAGTGACAGAGTGAGACTCCAACTCAAAAGTAAAATAAAATAAAATAAAATAAAATAAAATAAAATAGACTTATTTTTGCACTATCCCTTTAGGGGGTTATACTAAACACTAATTTAGTCCCGCTACTTAGAAATCAGTATGCCTCAATTTCGCATAAGATAGCATGCTTTCCAAATTGTCCCATGACAAGCTTTATTATGATAACTTTTATACTAGTGTGATTCCTTTACTAATCAATAAATTTATTAAATAATTGTTTACTGAGCAACTACCAATTCCAGGCATTGCACTAGAAGCTGGACACTGTGAGGAAGCAAACTTAATATAAGTTTTTGGCATGTATTAAAAATATGGGACTAATGTGGGAAATAGTCATTAATATACACTGGATATAATGTGGGAGAAATTGTATGTAAAAGTTATTTCAGACCCTAAGGCATTTGACTTAAAGAATATTCTCTACATTACAAGCAGATTCTTTCTGTTTTGCGTATTCAAATAATTCTTGGTATGTTGAAGGGTTATATTTTAAGTTGTCATATCTCAACCCAACATGCAGAAAATGGTCTTGCTTTTTAAAATTGTGTTTAATCGAGAGCTTTGATCTGGTGTGACATCAATGTGCCTGTTGTAAGAAACCCTTTTAAGTCCAAGAATGAAAGCTATTGTCCCCATTATCTATGTCACACCTACAGATGAACTGGATTTTGCCTTGCGATGTAGAAAGGCAGACATTCACAATCTGGGACTTCAGTTCTGAAGGATGGGTTCAGATAGCTGCAGAAATGGAAAAATCATTAATCACCCTAAGAAGAGCTTCTACAGAAACCAGAATGTTCTTCTGCAACCAACGGGAAGCAGGGCCTGCCAGGCTGTTTAAGATATGCAGTCAGTGATTTCATGAAAGAAGATGAGAGGAGAGAGGGAAGCTTAGGAGAGAACTAGCAAGAGCTGCGAGGGTGACCGTTCAAAGCGGGGGAACAGCCAAGACCAAGTTGTCAGTAGAGAAGGAAGATGACGCTCTTACAGAGCTGGAAGAGGTCAATAAATCACCACCCTTATCTTGCAAACAGAGCCTGTGACTTCAAAAATTAGCTCATTTATTCTGCACAATTAAATTTATTGAAGTGTGACAGAAAAAGTTTAGCAGTCAGTGAAGCAGAAAGCCAGCAACAGCCAAAGCGAGCATCTGAGTGAATGACACAATTAGTTGATTTTCATTTTATTTATCAATATAATTATTGAATTGTATTTATCCTTTTTCACAGATTTCTACAATTATTACTGCTCAGGCCTCTAGGGAAAGAATTAGTTTAAATTTTCAGTCTAAGTTAATGTGATTATGGAGCTGCTAATAAAAGGAAAGTTCTTTAAAGTGCTGCACAATCTTGTATTCGATGTCACTCCCATCATTGGGTTTAGAAATCCAGCCCCTTTTCATGTGAATGTGGTAAATTGAATTTAAATTTGTAAATGTGTCGAATTCCCCAGGTGGGACCAGAGCTGGAGATGGCAGGTACCCTCCTCTCTGGGACTTTAAAGTAGCTAGAGATTTGGCCTGTTTTTAAAATGGGAGATTGGAACTTTTTTGTTAGTTTGTCTGTTTTGAATAATATGAAAAAGAAACCCTCAAATGTTTTTTAAGCTTTATGAAGTTTGGAAAAGGAAGAAAGGTAGAGGCGATGGGAGTGCTTGTTTTTGTTTTGTTTTGTTTTGTCTTTTCCTGACTTTACCAGTACCTGGCAGTCTACTGTGAAAGCATGTCAAAAAGATAGAACAACTAAAGTAGGTAAGACAGTAGTCATGTTCCAGAGAGAGACGGCTAACAGCTTGACACACAGTTTCTGGGAAGCTACTTTATCCCCCTGAAGCAGCAGCATGTGAGTACACCAGCTGTCTGGGTCCAAATTGTCTTCTCCCAATGAACCAAGAAGATGGGGGCCAAAGTATACCCTTCTTGCATGTTCTGAAAAATAACCCATTTCTGAAAAATAGCCATTTTCCAGGGACACTCAATTTCATCTACCACCTCCAGCCCTCTTAGGTAAATGTTTTTTTGGTCAGAGATGCTCAGTTTCTCTGTTAAAGTAGAGTGAAGGCAACTCAAGTTCTATTTTCAATAGATACAGTAAAGTACATAGGTTCCAAAGAAATCTGTTAAAGCAGTGATTTTAGTTTAGAATCTATAAGAATCATGGAGAACATGCTAAAATAAAGATTCCCAGATTGTACCTCCAGAGGGGCATCTGGCTTGCATTTTTAAGATTGTATTTATTATTTATTTTATTTTTATTTTAGAGTTGTGGGGTACATGTGAGCATTTGCTGCATAAGTAAATGGCATGCAGGTGAGGTTGGGCTTCTAGCGAGCCCTCTTTCCCCTCAGTAGTGGACATGGTACTTAATGGGTTGTTGTGTACCCCTTATCTCACCTCCCTCCTCCCCCTGCTAGCAGTGCCCAGTGTCAGTTGTTCCTGCCTTTGTGTTTACACAATCAATGTTTAGGACACATTTATGAGTGAGAACATACAGTATTCAATTTTTTGTTTCTGTGATAGTTCACTTAGGATGATGGTCTCTAGTTGCATCAATTTAGCTGCAAAATACATAATTTTGTTCTTCTTTATGGCCGCATAGTATTCCATCATGTATATGTACCACATTTTCTTTATCCAGTCCACTTTTGATGGAATCTGGGTTGGTTCCATGTTTTTGCTATTGTGAATAGTGCTGCAATGAACATATGCGTGCAGGTGTCTTTTTGGCAAAGCAATTTATGTTCCTTCGAATATATTCTCAGAGAGGTATTTCAGGATTATTCTCAGTTTTTAGTTCTTTGAAAAAACACTACATTGCTCTTCACAAAGGTTGAACAAGCTCACATCCTGCCAGCAGTGTGAAAATGTTCTCTTTTCTCCACAGACTTGCCATCACCTGTTGACTTTCTAATGATAGCCATCCTGACCAGTGTAAATTGGTATTTCACTGTAGTTGTCATTTGCATTTCTCTGATAATTAGTGAAGATAAGTATTTCCTCATATGCTTGTTGGCTACTTGGATGTCTTCTTTGACAAGTGTCTGCCAGCAATTGTTTTATAAATGTGGGTGCTCCCATGTTGGGTGCATATATTCAAGAGGGATATTTCTTGCTAATGGATTGAGCCTTTTATCACTATGTAGTGTCTTTCAGTATCCTTTTTAACTTTTATTAGTTAAGTCTGTTTTGTCTGATATAAGAATAGCTCCTCCTGCTTTTTGTTTTGTTTTGTTTTCCATTAGCTGAAGATCTTTCTCTAGCCCTTTACCTTCCTTCAGCCTGTGTGTGTCATTTGCAGTGAGATGGGTTTCCTGAAGGCAGTAGAAGGTTGAATCATGCTTCTTTATCCACTTTGTCATGCTATGCCTTTTGACTGGCATGTTCAGTCCATTCACATTTAAGTTAATTATTGTTATGTGGGAGTTGTTCATGCCATATTGTTATTAAGAGGTTGCTTTGCTTTTTGGGGTTTTGTGGTTGGTTTGTACAGTCGGTAAACTCTGTGCTTGCCTGTGCTTTTGCAGTGGGTGGAACAGTTCTTCCGATTCTATTATCAGAACTTTCTTATGTATCTTCTGAAGAGCTGGTCTGGAGGTGACAGATTATCTTAGGAACTAGACATTTAGGAAATATTTTAATTCTCTTTCATTAAAGAGGTTTAGCTTGGTAGGGTAGGAAACTCTTGGCTGGAATTGCTTTTCTAAAGAATTTTAAAGACGGGATCCCAGTCCTTTCTGCTTGTAGGGTTTCTGCTGAGAAGTCTCCTTCAATTCTGATGGGTCTTCCTCAATAGAGAGTCTGTCCTTTCTTTCTAGTTGCTCTTAGGATATTTTTTTTTTAATGCTTAATATGTGGAGGCAGATTATTATGTGTTTTGGTAATGGTCTTCTCATGCAATACCTCACAGGAGTTCTCTGGATCTCTAGTGTCTGCATAGCCACCTCTTTACCAAGATGTGAAAATTTTTCTTGGATGAACTTTGGAAGGCTCATTATACTCAGTTCCCCGTTCTCAGGAAGGCTAGGCAGCCATAAATTTGGTCTTTTTACATGATCCCAAACCTCTAGTAGGCTTTGCTCATTCTTCCTAAGCATTTTCTCCTTGTTTTCATTAGATGGGGTTAGTGCGATAGTTCAATCTTCAAGCTCTGAGATTCTTTCCTCAGCCTGGGTGATTCAGGTTTGCCATTATGTTTTGAAACTCCTGGAGCGAATTCCTCATTCCCAGGAGTTCAGATTATAATGGCCAGCTCAGCTTTCACTTTCTGCAGTGTTTTGTTTTGTTTTTTTTTTTT
>NW_007232017.1:57810-64346 GCF_000164805.1 Carlito syrichta
TTTTTTTTTTTTTTTTTTTTTGCCTGGATGATTTGTGTGTCCACCTTCTTGTGGATCTCCTTGAGTGTCTTTGCCATTCGTTGTCTGAATTATCTGTTTGTCATCAGGGACAGGTCATTCTGGATGGGTTCCATTGCTTGAATCTGGGAAGCCCTTTTTTGGGGAGTCAACTTGTGAAGGCTCTGAGTATTGCTGGTGTTTTTTCACTGATTCTTCTTCATCTGTAAGAAAAGATTTTTATTTTTATATTTTTTTGTTTTGCTGTTTTTTAACTAGATAAAGTTGCTACTGTGAGGGAGCAGTTGTTTGTGGGTTTTGTTGTTGTTTGTTTTTTATTTTGCCTGTCCTCCCTCCTCTGCCCTGTCTGTGGTGGTGGGAGAGAGGAGTGGCAGTGGAAAGAAGGATGGTGATCTGGGGGGAAATGCTTGAAATTACTTCACTTGTGAAGTTTGTTAAAAATGGGCCAAGTCATTACCTCTATTTCAGAGTCTTTCTCCTCCATTCAGGACAGGCTACATTGGTAGTCTCTTCCCAGACTACTGGTCTTGTCAGCAGGATTGGCAGGCAGCCAGGTGGAGCCCTGTGCCTCTATTCTAGCTCAGGTGCTCTTGGGGATGTAAATTGACCTCTTTCCATCAGGGCAGGACAACCCCTTTCACAATGGGGTATAAGGGAATCAGTAAGGGGTTATTTCTTCTTCTGCCTATGGGTGGGTGGTGCCACTGCAACCACAGTGCTATGCAAGGGTATTCCATCACCTATATCCTGCCTTGCTCCATGGGAGGATTATAGCCACAATGCCAGGCTACAATGGCTGTCAGCATCAGAGAAACTTCCCCAAGTTCATCCTCACCCCTGCTGGGCCCTGGAGAGTGTGAGGGCACAGATAGGGTGAGGATGGAGGGATGGATGCAGAGGCGAGGGGAGGCGCAGTACCACTGGAGCCGGCGTCCCAGAGGTGCATGCTGGCAACCCAGAGATCCCAGTAACGCAAAGAATTGCAACATACAAAGAGGTGAAAGAAGATAAGATGTATTTAAGAAAAGTTCTTTCCTCACAGACAGGGAGTGGGTCTACACTCTAGGTGAGTGTGACACTGTAGCCGCCCCCACCCCCAACCCCGCCGAGTCCTGGTTTAAATCCTCTCTCCTGAAGATGTTGCAATCAGGTAGATGTGACTGCTGTGACTTCCTAATTGGCCACCTGCAGATGTCTTCCACTAATGTCCACCCATATTATCATTACCCCTAGAGAAGGGTGTGACAAGGATTCTAATGCTCCTGCACCTTCCCAAATGACATTCTTTAGAGCTAATGGAGGGTACACTTCCCCTTATCTCCTAGGCATTCCCAGTAGTAGCTTTGGGGGATCCTTGACTTACCTGTAGATAGAACTCATTCTACTGGAAGATTGAATCCCCACCTGCTCCTCCTCTGAGCGTTATAACTTTTGGAAGTACAAGTTTCATGACTTTTGCAATCCTTACCCAATGCATGATATCTTTGGCCTTGTAAATTCCCTTTACTCTAGGCAAGCTTGATTGCCACTACAAGATACTTCTGATACCTGGAAGTCTGTGTTTCTGAAAAGACAAAGTCAGCAAAGTTAATTTTACCTAAAGTGTACATTTCTCCAAAAACATAGCTTCTATTTTCTCATCATTGTATTAAGGTTTAGGAACAAGATAAAAAGATGCATTTCCCGCTCTCAGTCTATCCTTTCAGGGATGAAGGCAGGTAAGAAGGCCACCCCTCACAGGGCGTTTCCGGCTTAGGCTTTCTGTGGGAGGTTAACAGCTACTGTACGGGACTCTTGGGAACCAGGTTCCCCAGGTTCCATGTGGTACATGCTGGAACCACTGTCTCTACCCAAGGCTGCTTTCTGCACCAGAACAGTGTGGGAGGGATGAATGGGAGTTCTCTCACATGGCTGAGACTGCAGAGGTCCACATGAGGTATGCAGAGAGAAAAGCTGTTGTTTTCACGCACTCCCTCTTCCTCCAAAGGAGGTTTCCCATTCTTGCATCAAGGCCACTTCTAGGGATGTCCAGGGCTTGGAACCACCCATCCTCTGCATCCCCAGGTAACTTTCTGGTAGAGCTCATCTTGGGCTTTCAGATCTACCTCTAAAGTCTTAGGTCCACTCTTCCATATAGGCTTTTTTGTAGAGTGCGGCAATCAAGAGATGCCTTCAGTCAGCCATCTGCCCTGCCCCCCTTATTAGATTTCATATGAATACTCTATTGTCTGTGACCTTAGAATCAACTTCAAGAAATACTGAAAGTGTTAGAACAAGTCATGAACTTGAATAGTGGTGGCTTTTCCAAAGACAAGTGGTACTGGAATCCATAAAAATTGGAGAACTTCTGACTCACAAATAAAGATGAGAACACTAAATTCTGACCCTAATATGGGTACCTAACATGCAAAGTCAAGAAGGATTTATCACTGCCACATATTCATATGTGGTAATATTTCTAGTTAGTATTCATGTTTGATAGTGCTCATAAAAAGAACTGACATTTATTGAGTCTATATGCTAACCTAAAATAATTATTTATTACTTTTTCTTCAACTCTCCCATTAACCTATCTGCAAGACCTATCTGCTCTGCATTCAAATCCATCTACTTTCAGAATCCACTCATGTAAGTCCATTATCTCTCACTCTGGAAGCTCCAGTGTTGCTGGAGAAGAATGAGTAAGAAAGAATTAGATGTTCATATCAGTGAGACAGCCTAGGGTCAGATAATATAGGACCCTATAGGTCCTTGAATTTGGACTCTATTCTAAATGTGATGAAAAACCACTAGAGTATTGAGCAGCCAGGAACAGCAAGGTCTGATTGATCTTTTTTTATTATTATTATAAAGATGTGAGGTACAATTCAGAGTTAGGTATACAAACGTTGATTATACAGGCTGATTGATCCTTTTAAAAGACTCATTCTTGACAGCTAAATGGAGTATAAGCTGTTAAAAGTATATGAAAATGAATTCAATATGAGATTAAACTCTGAAGTCACGGGACAAGATGCTTATTGTTAATTGCCAAATAAACAGAACTCCAATGGAGGTAGGGGAAATCTTTCTTTTATAACCTATTCCTTTGCAATTTATGAACCACGTCTAACATGATTGTACCTAATCTTCATGATACTATAACTCAGTTAATTGAATACATACTTTGAATTACATGTCAAGTAGTCACAAAGATTTAGCTATCATCATTCTTCTCCCAGTATTTTATTGTGAGAGGATAGCAATGATATATATTATATATATTATGATATATATTATAGCTATATAAGATAAAACACATAATTTATGGGAGGATATCCACAGAACATATAAATGTCTCTAAATTCTTATCAACCTGGGCTATCAAATCAGAAATACTTATCAGTGTCAAGCTACTCACTTTTCAGCCCACCTATTATTTTGAAAATAGGGTGGAGGTGGAGGGTAGAATGTGGAAAGGAGTATCATATATTAGTTGGGCATTGGGCAAAATACTGACTCACCTCTGTGATTATTAGACTTCAACATAAGAATACAGGGACTAAAATTATGCACCAGTAAAATAAATGTACTTCCTCTAAAGTGAAATATAGAAGGCCAAATATTTCACTCAGGTTAAAAGAGTGAAATGAGAAATGGAGTTTATAAGTTGATTCTGGTGCCCAAGTTGTGCCCATGACCCAGGGCTGTATATCAATTGATATGTGTGTACAAATTTTAAACACAGTTTTCAAGTTGTATATAAGCAAGTTAAATACACTCTGATAACTCTATTTGAATATAACATTTCCCAGAAATTTTTGTTTCTGTGGCAGACACTTTAGACCTTGAAATCATTTTTGGTTGCGTTCCCACTCACACTTTCTTAATAATATCAACACCAAATGTACATGTTGAAATTTCCAAGAAATTACAATTTTCTTTTGAGTTGAGCTTCCCAGAAATCTCTCCCATGGATTTTAATGCATGTGCTATAAATGGACCAGCTAGCTTTTACATTTCATTAGGACAATTGCTTTTATGCCATAACCTAGGTCAGAGGCTGATAAATTTCTCCAAAAGATAGATTATCATATATATTGAGACACAAATATTTTTTAACCTTCTCAGAATTCCTTAACTTCTCTTTCTCATACCTTATCAATGCCTTCCTCCCCATGCCAGAGACACTTCCACTGCCAGATTTTAATAAAACACAATACTGTGAAATACAGGATCAGTTTCTGAGGAAATAGTGGATAGACCAGATAACACAGCCCAGAAGATGGAAATTTAGCTCCTCATGGGATGAAATTTTACTAGTTGGAAATGGGAAATGGAAGATAGCTAGTCAAATAAATTTCTTCTTCTTTCTCTATCTGTGGGTTACTCTGGAGTAAGGTTTATCTTTATAAACTTTCTGCAAAATTCCCATGTACAGAATCAACTAGCCTACTAAGTGGCCTGCTATGACTTGTTACAGATTAGTAGTCAATGTGGTAATATATTGCATTCCATCTTACTTTGCTTCTCATATCTTTTGCTCTCATTTTCATTTCTATGGACTTGTTTCTATAAGTAAAATGTTAGGGCTAATTCCTTGTCTCAGGATCTGGTTTCTAAGGAATCCATGCTAAGAAAGTGTTTTCTATAGATGTAGAGGAAGGAAGCAATTCAATCAGTTTAACACAACCACTAGGACTCTTAGCCCTAATAAGCATCAGAATCATTTGTGACTCACTTTTTAATAATACAGGACCTTTTACCAACTCCCTGCCCAACCCAACCTAAGACCTACCGAGTATCCAATGGTAGAGTACCCACATCTTTTAAAAATCTCTCCAATAATTTTGATGCACAGATAGGTTTCCTACAGTCTAGGAAGATTTGATCTCTGATAAAATTGGGAGTGGAAACCAGGAACTTAGGACATTATTATATTCTTTTCCCCACTAAAACCAGTTAGCTAGATAGGCTTTAGAAGTATAGATTGAAATACAACTGTACTAAATAAAAAAACATAAACCCTTAGTGGAGTGATGTATCATATCACATCAAATATGTAATAATACTTACAAAAATTATTTAATCTCATTTATCTCTCTAATTAGAGAAACCCAAAAAAGTGGCTAGCACTAGATTACTTACGTAGTTAGTAAGAGATATAGGACTAGAACTAATCTCCCTATTTTTCAGTCCAGTTTCCTATTCTATGCTCCACCATAATGACAAGTCTAGGACAAGAAATGGTTTACCACAAAAGTTTGTGTAAGAAAAGAAGACCAGAAAAAAAGAAAAGTGGTAGCAAATGGAGAGTGAGACCTTGCCAAAGTTATGCTTTCCTAACTTCATCTTGGATCTAGTTTGGCTTAGACAACTTCCTTTATTAAGTCACTTAGCAGTCATTCCCGTGGGTTTAATTTGATCTCTGATACACAAGTTGTAGACCTCTAATAATAAAGTGAGAAAGATTGTGAATAACAGCAAACATTTGTTTTGATTTTGCCTATCCCACTATCTAGGAAACCAAGAGGAAGAAATTTGGGCAACTTTTATGTGTCTGAGTTTTTTTTTTCTCTTGTGAGCTATGGAGTAAAAACTGGGGCTTTGTTGTGATAATTTTCACTGAGAATAAAATATGGCACTGGATAGATTTATTCACTTTGGCTACTAAGAAGAAATGTTTCACAGAGTTTATCATTTTAACATGATTCTATTAACAAGGATACATAGCTATTTATTTGAGGACATTAAAGCAGGTGAGTTTTAATGGCAATACAGAAAATCGTTTGATTATCAGAAAACAAAATAAAATGACTATTTATAGTGTATTGTATGTCGACTATGCCATAAGTATTGTTCTAAGCATTTCATGTGCTTTCTATGATTTAATCACTGCCTCAACCTTATAAATAAGGCATTATTATGATGATTTTATAGATGAAAGAAAAAAGTAGACTTGGGAAGGTGAGTAGTTAAGAAGTTAAAGAGTTGGATTTGAAATTCAGCTCCAACTCCAAATCCCATTTTCCTTTTTTTAATATTGTAAATACCATGCGGTTGTTATAGATATTTGATAAATTTAGACAACTTCAACTATACATCAAATGATATCATTAAGTAAAATCCTTAACTTAGAGATCTGAAAAGTGTTTTTTTTTCTTTGCAGATTATCACATAGATAGTAGATTTGCTCCTTTAGTAGGAAAAAGTGTTTTGAAACACATTCAATCTTCTTGAAGTCATTTTAAATCTCTTTTCCCTGGCCAACTGTAATTCCAAACCATAAATGGCTATGATCCTTGTCCAGCTAAAATTAGCTTTGTTTTAGTCTTGTTATGAAAAGCTGTTGAATATGAATTAGGTTAAGAAGTTGGGTACAGATAACCTATAAATGAAATGGCAAAGAGAATTCTTCCTCCACCAATTAGCTCTGCAACAGATGCAATAGATCCACCAATGCCAATACACATAAATCATAGAGCAATTATTGGAATAAAGTTCTGCAACACATGTCCTATTTTTTTTTTTTTTTTTTT
>NW_007232017.1:64413-113498 GCF_000164805.1 Carlito syrichta
AACCCGCTGGGCTCCAGCGATCCTTCCACCTCAGCCTTCCAAGTAGCCGGAATTACAGGCATGCGCTACCATGCCCGGCTGATTTTTGATTTATTATAGAGATGAGGTCTCGCTGCCCAGGAGGGTCTCAAACCCGCGGGCTCAGGCAATCCACTCACCTCAGCCTCCCAAAGGCGCGGGATTACAGGCTGAGCCACTGAGCCCAGCTACATGTCCTATTATTAATGAGACCTTTTTGAGTGAAGGGCTTCTCCATCTTCAGTCCTACTCTCTTCTCTACAGAGTCAATTACAATAGTTACCACCCTCTGTAGAAGTTCTCCCTCTTTCCTGATATTACAATGTCTGGCTTTCTTATCAGTGAACTATCCCCCAATCGCTTTTACCCAGGGAAATCTTACCAAAATTTATAAAAACAAAATGAAGTGTTTTCTATATTTTGCTTAACCTTTACTACTAATAATATCACAACTAAAACTTACTGAGCACTTAGATGTGAACAGATACATTACATACATTTTTGTTTACACATTGCTCTACAATATATGCATTAGGCATTATGATTTCTCTTTCTTTCTCTTTCCTACCTCCATGTTTTTTCTCTTCCTCCTTTTTTGTTTATCTCTTAAAAACATTAAAACTGAGACTCACCAAGTTATTTTCATAGGATCACATATGCACTTGTAGGATCCATGTCTGCCCAACTTCTCACCCCAGTTCCTGTTGCTATAATGGGTGCATCTGCAGAAGACTGGCCAGCATATGTGGGGATGTGTTTTAAAGAAAATAGATTATCTCGGATGCTTAAAGAGTAGTGGTGGTAGCAGTTGCAATTCTGTGTTCTCTGTCCTCAAAATAACTGATATCTGTTTAGTTTTCTTGAAAACTTGGGTAAAACTGAGTTAGGTCCTCAGTTTTTCTCACAAAGCAAAGCATAATCATAAAGCAACACAAATTTTAAACTATTTTGGCAACCAAAATGATTAAATGGCCTAAAAGCTTGGCCATATCTATTTTTCTCCCAAAAAAACTTCAGAAAACTTTTTTTAAAAGAAGGCATACTTTTGATAAATATTAATTATTTGTGAGTAATGTTAAATTCTGTTTTGTCTTATAACATTGCGTACGATTGAAAGACATTTCCATAAGCCTGAGCCAATTACATATTCCCTCTGTATTCTAGAGTTTTTGGTGTATACAGCCATTTGTCACATTGTCCATGCTGTGTCCAGTAAAGAAAAGTTACAGGAATTTTGATACACTTTAGTCCTGGGGGTACCATTATCCTCTCCCCTTTTGAGTAGAACCCTTGTCTGACATCCTGGGATAAGTGTAAATGACATATTAACCCTTCCTTTTCCTCAAAAGAGAAGCAGCTCTGTCACTACATGAATCGTTAGCTATTAGAATTTTGTGTTCTCCTTGTAGACACATAAGGAATTTCGAGAGGTGAGAGTAAAATTCTAAAGAAGAGACCTAGTGAAGAATTGGGAAGGAAAACTAACAGAAACTAAAGTATCACTTTATCCCTTTTCAGACCAGGTGGAAGGAAGGGAAGGATAAAAGGAAGAAACAAAGGAAAGAAGAGAGGGAGGGAAGAAGGGAGGAAGGAAGAAAGGAAAGAGAGAGAGAAAGAAGGAAGAAAAGTAAGTTTTTATTAGGTGTTTTTGTAGCTAAAATTTACAAACAAAGCAAGTGGAAAGCTGAAATTAATTAGGAGTAATTAGGAGAAGATAAAACTTCGAAATAGATCCAAAGAACTGTATTATATTACTGATTGTCACATGAGTCTGACTCAGAATGTTGTTGATTTGACCTAAAAAGTAGCAGGAGGAGGAATGGTAGAAGCTGGGAGGGGAGGGTGTCTAGAAGGAGGTAAGATGTAAGTGATAATGGGAGGGAGAAAGGATGGAGGGAAAAAAGCAAGACTGAGTAAGATGAAAGCCTGTGAGAAGGAGAAAATCTATTCACTTTGAAAAAGTAATTTCTTATAGACTCACCAATATTTTGACTCTTCTAAGTAGTTGTTGTAGCTATTTAATATTGTTGTAGCTATTTAATATTATTGGTATAGAACTTCATAATTTATAAACTCTCTAAGACTGGGTCTCATCTATCTCTTGAAATCTCTCTTCAAAATATATAACTAGTTTATTTAATGATGATCAATGTATTTTCATAATCTAAGGATATGACTTGGTATCATAAAATATTAAACTTAACACAAATGTCTCACCAAGTCTATGTATTTCATAATCATTCTAACATCATTTACATGGGCATTGGTATTAAATTTTTTTGGTTTTTTAAAAAACAAGGTTTTCTGAATTGTAATAATAGTCATAGAAGGGTGTCTTGAACTCCCCTCATCTGGTCTTCTGTCTTATTTATAGCTAACAAAATCTGATTCTCTAAGTAAAATCACAATATATATGAAAATCAGGAAAAGCTATCTTTCCTCACAACCATATTTCACACAGATGACAACAGAGAATGAAACGGGTCTTTTGAAAACTACATCATCAGTAGCTCAAAACTGTACACCTATACATTTTCTCAAAAATCCAAATATAACATTCCCAAACACAATATCTCCTAAACTTATTTAGAGTTAGAAAGTGAAATTTTCTTGTTCATCATCCCGGAATAACAAATCAATTGCTTTAAACATGTAAACCAAATCCTCCAAATGCATACATTTATTTTATCTTTGATAGTATATGATTTTCTCATAAAGTTACAGATTAAGCTATTTAACAGATTCTTAATAATCTGGTCATGTTAGCACTCTGATTTGCATGTTTTCTTGGACTTATTACAAGAAACAGTAAAATAGACCCCAAATTTAAAAGATTACCTAATGAAAGGAAAACAAATTTAGATTTTGACAAATAGTTTCAGTACTGTAAGTGTAAAAAGTACAAAACAAATCAAAATTCTTACCACAGCCTACTCATTATGAAAATCTGAGTTTTCTTTTTTCTGGTAGTTGTTTAAGCAAGTGCTTTTAACTCAAATTTATAGGGTTTTGCTTGTTTCATGATTACTATAATTGTGTCTACCTCTTTGTAACTATCAATAAATGCTTCTGACTTGAATCATGTGATGTCCATTTTGAAATAAGAATAATGTACTATGTGTGTAAATATTTCTTTGTCTACAAAATACTTTCACAACCATTGTCAGTTCTTACACTAAATCTGGAAAGTTAAATTACTTTGCCCATATTACAGAAAAGAAAACCAACCGTTGGAGCTACAAAATGAATTACCAAGGTCACAAAACTGGTGAGTAGAACAAAGATCACAACCCTTTTTATCTGAGTCTCAGCCCAGATTGCATACTGTTCCTCTATGCAACAACTCAGTCCTTCCAGGTACTATACATGGATGTACGTACTGACTCCTCTTTAAGAACTCAAGAACCTGGTATCTCAACTGGATCCCAGAACTGTTCAATTAAGACCATGTCACCAGATCCCTTTTCTTTCAGTTACCTTTTCTGTGCCTACCTTCATTTTAAGATGCAAACTTCAGAAATGATTCACAGCCCTTTAAGCAAATTGACCTATTAAAAGTGTGAGCTCATATGCACTACTTAAAAAGCACAGTAATTGGATTGATGCTTTATATTCTTCAGCCAACAATGGATTAAAATGGCTGTGTCCTATCAAAAACATCCAACCTTAAAACAAGGAGTGTCTTTTGCTTCAAAGTCACCTTCTGATGATGTTCTCTAAACAGATAAATAAGTATAAAGTTAAATTTAAACTTTTGAATGATTCTTTGAACTGTTTCCCTTGAGAGGTCAATTAAAATTTTTTTTCATATGTAACATATCCAAATGAAGAAACATACTGAAATTTAAAATTGACATGAGACTACTAGACTTTCAGAAACATTTTTCTTTGAATTTATTTAGCAAGTTTACTAAGCATTATTTTTTGGAGATGACAAAATGCTTCTTTGCCTTAGAAAAGTCAAATATAAACATGTACTTTTACTTTTCTCTGGACAATGCAAAGTCCTAAAAACATTTTAATTCCATGTATCCACATCTCATCTTTTATGCTAATATTGTTATTGTGTGCTTTAATTTTATATAATCTCAAGATTACAAGACATTATTATTATTATTGCCTGACATAGTCAATATCAATTGAGACCTAGCTGCATATTTACCCCTTTTTGTTGGTCTTCATTCCTTTTTTGCAACTTTGAGTTTCTTCTGAGGTCATTTTCCTTCTTTCAATATAGTGTTCTTTATAATTTTCATTAACCAGTGTCTTTTGGTGAAAAGTTCTCTCCCCTTTCATTGCCAGAGTCTTATCAAAACTCTAGCAATGTTTTTATCATCACTTTCACTTTTGATAACTATTTTTGCTGAATGTGGAATTTAGGTTTATAGTTGTTTTCTCTCATTAATTTGGTGCTATAATTCCATTGTATTCAGGCTTCTGCTATTTTTCCAGACAACTGGAAGTATAATTGCTCCTTAAATGGTGGTAATATCTTTTTCCTCTGACTGCCTTTAGGATTTCTTCTATGATTCTGATTTTCAGCAGTTTTGCTATGATATTCTAAGTGTACTTTTCTTTGTATTATTAGTGCTAGAGTTTATAGACCTTTTAAAAAACTGGACTTGGTATCCCTTTCTGGTTTGGGGAAATTCTTAACCATATCTCCTGTAATATTGCTTCTACTGTATTCTCTTTCTCTTCTCCTTCTAATACAGCAATTATATGTCTCTCAGTCCTTTTTACTGTTTCCCTTTTTTTCTCTTATACTTAAAATTAATCCTCTTCTTACTTCAATTTTGAAATTATTTCTGTTATGCTTTCCAAGAGCACTATTTCTCTCTTCCTTTAATCTATATACATTAAGTTAAATGTTACTGCTTTTTAACATTCTGGAATTTTCATTTAGTTATTTTCTTTCTTTTTAAATATGTCGTAGTTTTGGATAAAAGTCTTAATTTAATATGAACTTTGATCATCTAAAGCACTGGTATTTTTAAATCCTTGCCCATAAATTCTATTATCTGGATATCTTTTAGATTTTTTTTCTTTTTCTTTTTTTTTCTTTTTTGCTGTTTCTTTTAATATTCAGCATTCAATCATGGGTCCTTATAGTCCTGGTTATTTTTAATTGAGTGCAAGGCATTGTATTTTCACAAAACACAGAGATAATATAAAACCTAGAATTATGTCTTCCTTTAAAGTAAATTTATGTTTGCTTATGGCAAGCAGTCAGGAATATTTGCAATACCAGACTATCTTAATGCAATCATTGATTGAAATAACTTGCAGCTGGATCTCAATCCATGCAAAAAACTGTTTGTCTATGATTCACCTTATCATAACCCTTTGGGTTTTCAACCCAGAGTCAAGAAATTTGCTATAATGACCTGCTTTCCTTGTTGGGTTGGGGACTTTAACTTTTATATTCCTAAATTTGTAAGTATGTCAAAAATATAGGTAAACCTTTTAACTCTCAGCTACTAATTTTTGGAAGAGGTAGATGGCCTTAGGAGAAAAGGAACTCTGAAAGCAAAGCTCTTTTCTCTGACTTTTGTTCTTCTCCCTAATTTTTGTTCTATAAGTCCTTGTGATCCTTTGAACTTTCTAATATGTCGGTAAGATATACTTTATACTTTGTTCTGATTTTCTAGTTGATCTTAGCAGAAGAGTTGGTCAGAATTTCCTAATACGCCATTATTAAAAGAAGAATTTTGCATTTTAAAGAGACACACAAGCAAATGCAAACAGTGTATTTATGGTATATAGGAGCTTCACATTTTCAGCTAAAAAGGAATTTAGAAGGTATCATTAATTCAACTCTCATGTTTCACAGTTGAGCAAAATAAATAGCTAGTCAGTCAATCAAGACTAGTTGAATTATCTGATCTCAGTCCAGTGATTTTTCCCCCCACATAGGTATAGATAGATCTAGTTAGATAGATAAGTAGATAGATAGATAGATAGATAGATAGATAGATAGATAGATAGAAAGCAAATATGAATTGACCACTCTACTCACTCTTTCTCCCAACATCAAACACTATATTAATAAGATACTATGAAAAAAATAGTGACTTAGAAGCATTATCAAGGATCCAGCTATGTACTTAAAATGGATGAAATGATAGACAGCTTTCTATATCTCTCAAGGACATCTAGGAAAGAAGATTCACCCAAGTATTTTGGTGTTTTATTTGAGAAGAGTTGGAAAATGTCTTAAACTTAATATAAGCACTATTGCTGTAGCCATTTCTACTCATTTTCTAATCTCTTTGGAAAAGATTTTTAAAAGTGTCTTTTTCTCTTTTAGTGAATAATATTAAAACACATGAAAACTATTTTTAGACCAACTCTCTGGCATCTTTGCTTTAAAATATTAATTTTAAATCCTTTACACTTCATTGCACTTTATGCCTTATACTGTATTTCCATGTCAAGACATGACAAACCATTTTTTCCTATTCTTATCACTGTTAAACAAATGTCACTTTATGGCCACCACACATGACCACACATGCCAACAACTAAACAACTCTAAGGGTTCCCATTAATATAATACATGTCCTTACATGGACTCTTCAGACAAATCTGTGGACTATAACCCCTAGAGTTGTGCATATTTGTGACCTCATGGCCCTTCAAGTGAGTTTTCAAAAAGTATTTCTAAAATAAATCTCCTATGTAGTTTTATTAACTTTAGTCCAGACATCCTTCTTCAAATCTATTCTGCATAGGACTGCCTGAATGAGTTCACTAAGATGTGCATGCACTTCCAGAAAGATTGGAGAGGGCCCCAGCCTTTTGCATGTCCTTGCTTGATATGAAATCTTATACACATGTGGAGGAGTCATGAGGAGGCTCAGCAGAGAGTAAAAGTTGAAGAGTAATTCTCTAAACAAACAAACAAACATAAAGAAATAATAATAAAGAGGCATCTAGCTGAACTCTGTGGCTCAGCCTGTAATCCCACACTTTGGGAGGCTGAGGTGAGTGGATTGCCTGAGCCCACATGTTCAAGACCCGCCCGGGCAACTTGGCGAGACCTCATCTCTGCAATAAATAAATAAAAAAAATTAGCCGGGCGTGGTAGCGCATGCCTGTAGTTCCGGCTATTTGGAAGGCTGAGGTGGAAGGATCTCCGGAGTCCAGCAGTTCGAGGTTGCGGTGGCCAGGAGCATGCCTCTGTACTCCAGTATGGGCGACAGAGTGAGACTTCAACCCTCCCGAAAAAAGAGGCATCTAATTCAAAAAATAATCATAATAACACATTGCTTTAGCTTTAAATGTGTTCTACAATTCACCCAGAGATCTGTTGGTAAAGGTGGAAATTTTACTGACTAAAAGTGCTTAAGCATAAGCTTTGAACAATCATTAAGTGATGACTATATTATGCAGGCCCAAGAGTGATCAATAAAATCTAGGCTCAAAAATAAAAACAAAGATTTAAAAACAAAAAACTGATCAGAAACATCAATGACTATATTCTGTGATGAGATAGACTCCACAGAATTATTCCAGCCAAGACACAAAACAAGTAAGCAAAAAATAAAAATAATAAATGACAAGGAAAAGGGAATTGGAATTTAGAATGTCTACAGCCTAGTGTCCAAATGTCCACTTTTCATCAAAATATTATGATAGAAATAGAAAATAGAAAGCACAAAAATACAACAGTGCAACCAAGAGATGGTTCTTTAAAACATCAGTGAAATTGACTAGCACAGAAAAAGTAGAAAGGAAAAATATACAAATTATCAAAATAAGAAATTAAATATGAGATATCATACAAACCCTACAGATATTAAAAGAGTAAAGAGAATATGATGAACAAACTTGTGCCAACAAATTAGATAGCTAAGATGAAAGGTCAAATTTCTAAAAAGACACAAGCTATCAAGACTACCTAAAGAAGTCATTGAAAACTGTATAGATGTATATCAAGTAAAAATTTTAATTAATAACTAAACATCTTCCCATAAAGAAATAACTAGGCTCAGAAGTCTCTCCTGGTGAAATCTCTTAACATTTAAAGAAGAATTAACAATGATACTTCACAAGCTGTTTCAGTTACTATAAGAGAAGGAATAGTTTCTAATTCATACAGTGAAACCAGTATCACTTTGTTATAAAAGCAAGTCAAGGATAGCACAATAAAAGAAAACTACAGAATAATGTATCTCATGTATATCAATACAAAAATACTCAACAAAGTTCTAGCAACTTAAATTTAACATTAAATAAAAAGATGATATGGCATAATCAAGAATACATTATCCCAGAAATTCAATAATGCTTTAACATCCATAAATTAATTAATGAAATATATATTACATTAACAGGATAAAGGACAAAAACACATGACCATCTCAATAAAGCCAGATATACATCTGATGAAACTCACCCATTTATCATTTAAAACTCTCAGTAAATTAGGAATAGAAGTAAACTTCTTCAATTCGATAAAGAACATCTACAAAGAATCTATAGCTAACAACATACTTACTGGTATACTTTCTTTCACCATAAGATTGAAAACAACACAATCTGCTCTTATCACTGCTCTCCACCACTGTTATTGAATCCTGTAGCCAATGCATTTAGGCAATAAATAAATAAATAAATAAATAAATAAATAAAAGGTATTGGAAAGGAAGAAGTTAAACAATCTTTATTTGTAGATGACATTATCCTGTATTTAGAAAATCCTAAGCAATCTACAGAACACTACTAGTACTAATAAAGTTATCAGGTTTGCAGAATACAAAATTAATATACTAATATCAATTGCATTTCCATATTTTAGCAATAAGCAATCTGAAAATGAAAGGAAGAAAACCATTCTAATCATAATAGCATCAAAATAAAGTTATTAGACATAAGTTTAACAAAATTAATCAAGGCTTATAAGAAAAACTTTAAAAGACCTACAGAAATGAAATACATTTCATTTTTAGATGGAAAAGTCAATATTGTTAAGATGTCCATTCTCTTTAAATTAATCTATAAATTTAATACAGTACCTAACAAAATCTCAGCAGGACTTTTTGAAAAATTAGTCATCTTAAAATTTACATGAGAATGGAGGGACCCAAGATGGCCATGGTGAAGCAGCATGCAGGTGCCATTCTTGCTAAGCTAGGCAGAGAGTGGGGATCAAGCCACTAAAAGACAGAGATACTTCAAACACTTTTGGATGGATGAAGCACCCTACACCCAGCAAAAGGTCTCTTTGAACATATAGAGACCAAAAAAAACTACAGCAGCTATGGAAATCTGAATGCCCCCCCACCATGGCCAGACTCACACAAAAACTGAAGCCATGCCCAGTGAATGAGAGTGGATGAGTGTATCTAAGATGCTTTGGATCTATTCACACCATTCCAGCAATGTGTGAGTCGTCAGTTCCACATGGGAGGAGTCCTGGTCAGGACACAGTGGCAGGCAACTGGACCCCAATTGGAACAAGAGGAAAAAAAACCCACACTGGGTCAGCAGCTGCAAGAGTGGCTTCCACCAGTAAAACCCAGCAGCTGGCTTCCAGGGAGGGAAAGCCCACCTGCAGAGTGAAACTTGCAGGCACCCAGCCCATCTTCTTAGCCAGAACAGGAAGAATCACCTCCAAGCCCTGCATGCTTACAGGATGGATCCCTTCATCCTCCCTTGCAGCAGGGAAATTGCTCTTTTTCAAGGACAGAGTATGGACTTGAACAGAGAAAGTGACATAAAAGACACCCAAAGACTTTCTCAGTGGGAAGTTTTCTAGGCTACAAACTGCAGACAACAGATGAGGGACCCATCTCCCTACCCATTCTTCCAGAGTGCTAGAAGCAGGGGCTACTACAGTTAAGAAACCTGCCACAGGGTGGAGCAAGGAGTAGAAGTGAATGCTTCTCCATCTCTCCCTAAATGACCTAAACTGAACCACAGAAAGGGCTCTAGAACAGAGGGTCAGTGATTAACTTTAAGGCAAAAATAAACAAATAAACCAAAGGAATTAGAGAGGAAAGAGAGGCCTGTCACAAATGAGGAAAAATCAACAAAAAAATATAGGCAACCCTTAGAGTACTAAAGAGACAGCTCCCAAAAGAGCAGCTATCAGAGTACAAACAATGAACAACCCCTGAATGACCTGTCCCAGATGACAGTCACAGAGTCAGAGATTGGATAGCTAAAACAAACAGAGACAATCAAGAGAAACCAGAAATGAAACTCACCAAAATCACACGGAAATAAAAGTGGAATTGGCCAATTTCAGCCCATTCTGAAATAATGGAAATGAAGAACTTCATCCTGGAAATTAAAAACACAGTAACAAGCATAGGAAGTAGGATCAACCAAGCAGAGGAAAGAATCTCAGAGCCTGGAGATCAAAATATGGAATTAACCCAGTCTGTCAAAAACAGCAAAAATGCTCTAAAAGAAGGAGCAATCCTCTGAGAGATATAGCTTATGTGAATATAAGTTCAAAAAGAAGGAGTAAAGCCTCTGAGAGATGTGACTCACATTAATAGTTTAATACAGTATCCAATATTTTGTTAGATACTGTATTAAATTATTATTGACTTATGTAAATAAGCCAAATCTATGCTTGATTGGTATCCCTGAAGCAGACAGGGAAACTGAGACCACCATGGAGCAAACATTCCATGAGGTCATCCAAGAAAACTTCCCACATCTTGTTAGAGAGAGCAAAAGAGATTCAGAGAATCCCTGCAAGGTATCACATGAGAAGACCATCCAAAAACACATAGTAATCCACCTCCATAAAGTAAGCATGAAAGAAAAAAATCCTAAAGGCAGCACGATGAAAGGTCAGGCTCCCTACTGGGGAAGACTCATCAGAATCACTCCAGACTTATTTGCAGAAACACTACAAGCCAGAAGGGACTGGAATTCAATCAATAACATTCTTAAATATAAGCAACCCCAGCCAAACATTTCCTACCCCAAAAAGCAATGCTTCATCAGTGACAGAGAATTAAAATCCTTAACATTCAATCCCTAAGGGCTACCTCTAGGCCAGCCCTTCAGGAGATGCTTAAAAAGGTATTGAACAAAGAAAAAAACAAAAAAACTCATCACAAAAATATGGGCAAGCACAACTCAATAGAGAATACTGAGCACTCACAGAAATGAACATGCACATATATATAAATACGAAAGCTAATAATAAGAACAAGGCAACCCCCTAAGATCCCTATGATAAGGATAAAACTCACCAATAATCAATCTGAACATGAAGAGAAATAGAGTGATAAACTGGATAACAACAACTTGCCGCATACAAGAAACGCATCTCACTGCAAAAAACACTCACAAGTTCAAAGTTGGGAACTGGAAAATGGTCTTTCAGGCAAATAGAAAACAGAAAAAAGCAGGAGCAATTATTTTGAAGTCAGATAAACCAACTTCAAACAAAAGTTCCGAAGGACACTACATAATGATAAAAGACTCAGTCCACCAGCAAGAAACATTCATCTTAAACATATATGCACCCAACACAGTAGTACCAGATTTTATAAAACAACTATTAAATAAACTAAGAAAGAATACTGACTCTTACACAATCATAGTGGGAGACCCAAATACCCCACTCTCAGGTCTTGATAGATCATTGAGGCAAAAAACCAACAAGGAAATCTAGAACCTTAACTCAATGCTCAATCAAGTGGATTTAATAGACATCTAAGAACATCTCCCACCAACATCTACAGTGTATACATTCTACTCATCAATACCTAGAACATACTTGAAAATTGATCACATCCTTGGGCATAAATCAAGAATGAAAAATTTCAAAAGATGAAAATAATATCATGCATCTTCTCAGATCAAATTGGAATAAAATTAAGTATCACCACCAAAAACATCCTCCCAAAACACACAAAGACATGAAAACTAAACAACATGCTGCTGAATGACTTTTGGGTCAACATGGAAATCAAGACAGACATAAAAAGATTCCTGGAAATAAATGAAATCCAAGACACATCTTATCAGAATCTCTGGGATGCCATGAAAACAATACTAAGAGGAAAATTCATAGCATTGCATGCACACATCAAGAAAACAAAAAGATATGAGAAAACAGCCTACTGTCACACCTAAAGGAACTGAAAAGGCAAAGTCATCTAAATCCTAACTTCAGCAGAAGAATCCAGATCTCCAAGATAAAATCACAATTGCAGGTTTTAGAAGACAAAAAATATAGTAGAAAGATTCAACAAGACAAAAGCTGATTCTTTGAAAGGGTAAATAAGATTGACAGACTCCTGGCCAGATTAACTAAAAAAAAAAGAGAGAGAGAGAGTGAAAGTCAATAAACACAATTAGAAATGCAAAAGGTGAAGTCACAACTGATCCTGAAGAAATTAAAAAGATTATCAGCGATTACTATTAACACCCATATGCAAATAAACCAGAAAACCAATAGGAAATGGAGGACTTTCACACACCCTCCTAAGGTTGAAACAAGAAAAATTAAAACTCAAAACAGACTAAAAACAATCCAGAAAATTGACTTAGTCATAAGAAATCTCCCCACTAAAAAAATTCCCAGGCCAGATGGTCTCCTAGCTGAATTCTACAAGGTATACAAGGAGGAGCTAATATCAATCGTTTTAAAACTATTCCAGAAAATCAAAAACATCAAATAGAATTACAGGCCAATCTTCTTGATGACTATCGATGCAAAAATTCTCAACAAGAATCTAGCAAATTGGATCCAGCAAAATAGCTCAAGTATCATCTATCATGATCAAGTTGGTTTCATTCCTGGTATGCAAGGCTGATTCAACATTTATAAGACCATAAATGTAATTCAGCACATTAACGGATGTAAATCCAAGAAAAACATGATTATATCATTAGATGCATAAAAAGTATTCAACAAAATCCAACATCCCTTCTTGATAAAAGCCCTTGAGCACCTAGACATAGAAGAATCATTCTGTAGAACAGTAAGAGCCATCTATGATAAACCAACAACCAACATTTTGCTCAATGGGTCAAATTGGAAGCAGTCCCCCTAAGAAAGGAAATAAGGCAAGGATGCTTATTCTCACTCCTTCTGTTCAAAATAGTGCTGGAAGTCCTAGACAGAGAAATCAGGGAAAAGAAGGAAATCAGGGATATCCAAATGAGAAAAGATAAAATTAAGCTATCCCTCTTTGTGGACAATATGATTTTATGCCTTGAAAACCCCAACGAGTCTGTTGAAAGACTTCTTGCACTGATAAATGGTAAAATCTTGGATACAAAATCAACATGAAAAAGATAGCTACATTTCTGTACACCAGCATCAAGCAGGTAGAGAACGAAATAAAAAGCACAATCTCGTTCATAATAGCCACACAAAAAAGAAATATATTGCCATCCACCTAACCAGAGAAGTGAAGGATCTTTACAATGAGAACTATAAAACACTGCTTAAAGAAATTGAGATGACATAAGCAAATGGAAAAACATTCCACGCTCATGGATTGGAAGAATAAATATTGTCAAGATATTGATCCTTTCCAAGACATTTACAAATTCAACGCAATACCCATCAAATTACCAACATCATTTTCCTCAGACCAGGAAACAGCAATACTGAAAGTCATATGGAAACAGAAAAGAGCATGAATAGCTAAAAAAAAAAAAAAAAAAAATTCTCAGAAAAAAGAACAAAGTAGGAGGTATCACACTTCTGGACTTTAAACTTTATTACAAGGCTACAGTAATCAAAACAGTCTGGTATTAGTGCAAGAATAAGCACAAAGACCAGTGGAACAGGACAGAGATTGAAAGCAAAAACACTGTCTCTCAACCAACTAATCTTTGACAAAGCTACCAACAACAATCACTGGGGAAAGGAGACCATACTTGGCAATGGTGCTGGGAAAACTGGCTAGCAGCATGCAAGAGAATGTAACTGTACTTCTACCTATCACCATACAAAAATCAACTCAAAATAAACCAATGACGTAAACATAAAACCTCAAACTATAAGAATCATAGATGAAAACAGGAAACACCTTTATGCACATCAGACAAGGCAACAAATTCTTGACCAAGTCCTCAAAAGCAAATGCCATAAAAACTAAGATAGACAAGTGGGATCTCATCAAACTGAAAAGCTTCTGTTCAGCAAAAGAAATCATCAAGAGAGTAAAGAAATAACATATTAAATGAGAAACAAATATTTGCCCACTATGCATCTGACAAAAACCTAGCATTCAGGATCTACAAGGAACTCAAAATGGAAAAAAAAAATAAACATTAAAAAAGTGTGCAAAGAACACGAATACACACTTCTCAAAAGATGACATACAAGCAGCCAACATACACATGAAAAAATGCTCAGCTTCACTAATCATTAGAGAAATGTAAGTCAAAACCACATTGAGATACCACCTAACTCTGGTAAAGATGGCTGTCATTAATAAGTCAAAAAACAATAGATGCTGGCACAGGTATGGAGCAAAGGGATTACTTCTACTCTGTTGGTGGGAGTGCAGGCTCGTTCAACCTCTATGAAAAACAGTGTGGTGATTCCTAAAAGAACTAAAAATTGAACTTCCATACAATCCAGAAATCCGTCTCCTGGGAATATAGGTGGAGGAACATAAATCATTATACAAAAAGTCATCTGCACACGCATGTTTAAAGCTACACTATTCACAATAGCAAAAACATGTAACCAATCTTACTGCCCATCAAAAGTGGACTGGTAAAGAAAATGTAGTATATATACATAATGGAATATTCACAACTGTAAAGAAGAACAAAATCAATGACTTTGCAGAAAATTGGATGGAGTTGGAGACCATAACACTAATTGAACTATCACAGAAACAAAAAATGGAATACTACTATATGTTCTCACTCCTAAGTAGGCCTTGAACATTAGTCACATTAGCCCAAGGGAGGGATTGGCAGCCACTGGGCACTGCCAGGGGAGGGAGGGAATAAGGTGGGTGAGGGGCACATGGCAACACCAAGGGTACACGATTCATTATCAGGGGGAGTGAGGGCCAGTTAGAATCTTAAACTTCACCAGTATGCAGCCTATTTATGTAGTTAATCCTCATTTATGGAATAAAATAAAATTTTTAAAAATGTACATGTGAATGCAAAAATTGGGATAGTCAAAACAGTTTTGAAAAAAAGAAAGTTGAAGCATTTACCCTTCCTAATTTCACAATTTACTATGAAGCTATGGTAATCTGGCATAAGAAGAGACATACAGCCAGTCCCTGACTTACAGAGGTTGGACTAACAATTTTTTTTAACTTTATAATAGCACAAAAACTATATGCATTTGGTAGAAACAGTACTTTGAATTTTGATCTTTTCCCAAGGTAGCAATATGCAGTACAATACTCTTTTGTGATGCTGAGCAGAGGCAGTGAGCCAAGTCTACCAGTTAGGTACAAGATCATAAAGTTAAACAACTGATACTCTACAGTGTACTGTGGTGCCAGCATATTTTGGATGTTATTTTGTTGTTGTTTTTTCATCTCATCATGTCTACAAAATGCCTATTTTCTACTCACTGATAGTTTCCACCTATGATGGATTTTAGATGTAACCCAACTATAAGTTTAGGAGCACCTACATAGTTCAATGAAACAAAACTGATAGTCCACACATTATCTCTTACATTTATGGTCAGTCAGTTTCTGCTAAAGTTACCCAGGCTATTCAGTGGGAAAAATAAGTCTTTTCAATAAACGATGCAGGGTCAACTAGTTATCAACCTGCAAAAAGGATGAAATTCAGATTCATCTCACATTCTACAAAAAAACTTCAATCAAAATGGGTTGTAAACCTAAATGTAAGAGTTAATAATCTTTTAGAAAAAAATTAAGGAGAAAACCTTTATGATGTTGAGTTAAGCAACACAAAAGCACAATCCATAAAACAAAATATTGGTGAATTAGGTTAATAAATTGGTTCTCATCAAAATGCAAAACTTTTTGCACTTCAAAAGACATCATTACAAAATAGGAACACAACCCATGCACTAGAAAAAGTATTTGCAAATAATGTATATGAAAAAGAACATGTATCTAATATATATAAAGAACATGTCCAACTCAGTACAGCAAACAACTCAATGAAAACAGGCAAAATATTTGAAAAGACACTTCACCAAAACAGACATATCAACGCAAATGAGCACATGAAAAGATGCTTAATGTCATTAATCATTGGAACATGAAAATCAAAATCACAGTGAGATATTATTTCATACCCACTACATAGTCATAATCTAAAATATAGACAACCATAAGGGTTAGAATGTGAAAAAACTGGAATGTTCATACATTGCTGGTGGAAATGTAAAATAGTACAACCACTTTGGGACATGTTACAATTTCTTAAAGAGTTAAACTTACCAACTGTCTCGTCTCTGTAGTTCTCTTCCTAGGTATATACTCAAGTGAAGTTAAGGTACATACCCATACAAATATTTGTATGTGAATGTTTAGAGTAACACTATGCATAATAACCAAAAAATCAAAACAATACAAATGTACAACAACTACTGAATGACTAAACAAAATATGGTATATTCTTACGATGGAATTCTATTCTGTAATAAAAAGGAAACAATGTCTGATACAGGCAACCAACACGGAATAATTTCCAAAACATTATGCTAAGTGAAAAAAGTTAGGTACAAAAGAGTACATCTGTATGTATCCATTTACATAAAATGTTCAGAAAAAGCAAATCTATAGAGACAGAAAACTGATCGGTGGTTATCTGGAGCTAGGGTAGGAGAAGACTGCAAACACATGCAGAGAATCTATTGGGGTGGTAAATGTGTTCTAATATTCATGCTGGTGAATGTTGTAAACTCTGTAAATTCTCTAAACATCACCGAAATATTCACTTAGCATGGGTAGATTTTATAGTACATAAAATATTCCTCACAAAAGCTGCTATTGTGGCCACTCTGTAGACATAAAAGAAGCACCATCCTAAATTCGGATCAAATGTCAAGAATGATTATGCCACATCTATACCAAGAGGGTATGGAAAGGTTTAATACATGCATATAAGGAGATTTCTGGGGATGGCGGGGCAGGCTTCCCAAGCTGGTCTGAAAAGAGCTTTGACAGTGAGAACGGATACTGTTTTGGAGTTTTTTTGTTTGTTTTATGTGTTTGTGTTTAGGTAGTGGGACTCGGGTGAGGGTTTTCTTTCATGGACAATGATTTTCATGGTTTGAAACCCTCACAAGTACAAAAGAAGGGGTACCTGGAATTTATTATCAGCATTCTCAGACGTGAAGTAGAAAGAGATGAAAGAGGCAGATAAAAGCTGCCAGCAACCAAACAAAAAATGGAGTCAGAGTCTTGGTTACAGCTGTTTAAATGTCTTTTCTACTAGAAAACCCCTTCCTTATTTCTTATGTCATCTTATATATTCCCTAAGCATATCACAACAAACTACCTATGGAATTTGCCAGTCCTTATTGTTCATTCATTACTTCCCTCACTAGACAGTACACTGCGTAAGAGTGATCTTTAAAGTACCAATTCTTTCTATTATGTGGAATATGGCATGAACCATGATTGCTAAAAATAGGTGACAGACGATGTGAGTGATTAAATCCATAAAGAAGGGAGAGAGAAAAAAATCACGTTTCTAAGGGAAAAAACCTTCCTGAAAGAGTGTGCACCTTTTATTTACTCACTCAAATTCTATGGTTGGCTCCATCTTAGATAATGTAATTTTTTAAAGTTGGTTTAATAAAAGTGAAATGTATTTATCTTTGTCAAAAAGGAAATTGTTTGGTTATTAAGTATAAAATTATAATATTATGTCTTAATACCTTTAATTCTTGACCTTTTACTTAAGTTTCTCTTATATTCAGAAAAAAAATAATCACTCTGGTTATACTCTGTACCTTTCTCTTCAGTCTCTTATCTCTTAATATGTTCCAAGCTCTACAACATCATATTCATCCATTGCCGGGTTGACTGTAAGTCCTTACTTGCCAAAGAAAATTCCAGTTATGATTATTCTGAAGAAATTATTGATAGTTCATTCATAAAAGTAATTCAGTTTTGATATCAATTTATATAGTCATGCCACACAGTATCATGGGTAGACGTCAGAAACTTTGTAGATAAGACTACTCCAAGTAGACCCTCCAATTTAAGATTAATCTTGCATAACTATATCTAGCTATGCAATAGCATTGTAAATATATTTAGCTTTATTAGATCTTTCTTTATCTGTGTGTGTGTGTGTGTGTGTGCATGCATGTGTGTATGGACACGTATGTATGTGTATAATATGTAGCATGGAGTCACTGAAAAAGTACTGAACTAATAAAATGTATAAGTTCTAGTCTTGGGTATAAATCATGCCCAACTGGGTAAATCATATCATGTCTTTGAGTTTAAATTATCTGTAAAATGGAAATAAAAATTCTTGCCCTGCAGAAAAGCAAATAATGACATGTGGTTGAAAGCTCTTGGAAAATTTTACAATTTCACACAATTTTTAGACATTATTAAGCCTATTTCCAGCTCCCAAAGAGATGACCCAGATATATAATCAGTTGGAAACACAAAAGAATCATATATAAATATTATCAAGATGCTAAGACTTTATCCTTACACAGACTGTAAGTGGTATAAGTGGTTTACAAGTTCAGATGAAGGAGAATCTACTTAAATGATATGATAAGGGATGAACTTTCAGGTGTGTGGCAGATCTTTTTGATTCATAAACTCAACACTCACTCCAAACCCATTCCTCTTTTCCTACCTCTACTAAGAATGTATAAGTTTTAAGTATTAATTTTTCATGCCTCTTTGCCCCTAAGTTTGGCAGGCAATACATTTCTCAGTCAACAAGATATAAAATGTCTCCAGAGTCACTTGGGAAAACTTTTTGCTAACTTGATAAGAGGACAAATATTACAGGCAACACTCCCTTCCCACTCCTTTTTTCCTTAGCATGGTGGTCATCATGTGATGATATCATACAAATTCAGCACACTAAAGATGACGCAGTCAATTGTTTCCCTCCAGGCCTCTTGTTCAGTGTGAAAAGCAATGTCTTTATTGAGCCACTCTTAGTTGAGGTTCTTTCATTGCAGGCAAAAGCACTCTTTAGCAATACAAGGTAAGATATGAAAAGTGGAAGATTTTTCTAGTCGAGTACTGAAAGAAAAACAACCATTGCACTAACCACCATTAGAAAGAGTTGAAATTAAACACAAAAGAGACAGACATAGTGTATAAAGTTTGGTATCTCTGGATTCGGTACCAGTGACTCAGGGCCTTAATCTAGTGCTGCGGATAGGATTTTTCATATGTGCTTAGCATTTCTCATTGGTTTTGGCCTCTGTTGTTCAACAAGTGTTTCTTGTTGAAGTATTTCTTCAGGCTTAATAAGTTAGGTGGATAACAATTATGTGGAAATAAATATTTGGGTCACTGTGGGAAAGTACTTTTTAAAATGAGGGCTGTGCAACATGACCTATTTACACCTTTCTAACAAGTCCATCAGAGAAATCATGGAATGAGCTTCCTGAATAGAAGTCAGTGTGCCTTTAACTGCGAATGTCATTAAATACTACCATTGTGCAATAAGCATAAGGTGTAGCCTCTTCCATAGGGAGTTTATAGCACAAGAAACAATCTAGTGAATAAATAAAGCATTAACATGAAGAGAAAGTTGTCTATGTTCCCTTATTTGAAACTCAGCAAAAATTTGTCTTATTTAAGTTTATACGTGCATGGATGAAAATTAGAGAGCACAAGTTATTTTCATACAGTAATCTGTCTGCTTCTGGGGACGCCATTTAGAGCTATGCCCCAGAGAGTATGGGCTCCTAGTTTTCCACTGTTATTTGGTTCAGTAAACAGATTGTGCAAGACAAAAAGGATTGAAATTGTTATTATACTGCAACAATATAATTGATCTCCTCTCAAATGCTAAAGGGACCAAGGTCATTGGGGATAATTTTGTTTAAGTCACTTCTCCAAGTCTGAATAGTCATGGAACTCTAGACATCTATAGTACTGAGAAGTCTTAATTAGTCACTGAAAATTTACTTAGAGCCTTTTTTATGTTAGGCTCCTTATATATAGTATCCAATTTAATCATTACAGTAATCATTATTCCCATTTTAGGAAATGGAGACACAAGAAAGTTAAATGATTTGACCAGGTATCAATAACTAATAAGAAACAGAATAGGATTCAAGCCTAGTTTTTTTTACTGACTCCAAAGGGTATATTCTTGCTACTCTCTTTATTTGCTTTATATTGTTCAATGGTATACCTTTAGTGAGTTCCACGTTTCCCCATATAGCTAGACATGGAGAAACTTCAAACACATGACAGCTGCTCAGTAGTGACCTTAGGGTATCACTGTGTGTGGTCAAGATACATCGTGATGAAATGAACACATGTGACAGAGTGCCTTTCAAGGATAACCTTTTAAGGTTATTCCTCATGAAGTCCAGTCCTTCATTTTATTAAAGAAAGATAATGAGGTTAATAGGTGATGAAGAACTTTTTGGGGTTTTTTTTCTTTTTTTTTGAGTTGGAGTCTCACTCTGTCGCCCAGGCTAGAGTGCAGTGGCATGCTCATGGCCACTGCAGCCTCGACCTGCTGGGCTTAGACAATCCTTCCACCTCAGCCTTCCAAGTAGCTGGAACTACAGATATGCGCTACCACGCTCAGCTTATTTTTTTTTTTTATTTATTGTAGAGACAAGTTGCCCAGGCTGGTCTTGAATCCCTGGCTCAGGCGATCCTCTCGCCTCAGCCTCCCAAACTGCTGGGATTACCGTCTGAGCCACCATACCTGATCAGGAATATACTTTAATAGATTTGAGTTGAGGAAGAACTTTCTCCTCTCCCCTAGACCTTTTCTTTAACATCCCTTCAGTTGCTGCCCAACCTGTGCCAGTCATCTTTATTATTTAATTTTTTAAAAACACATTCAAGTATTTTAGATAGTAAATTTCAGAGACTACATCTTTTCTTTAATATAATAAGTAAGAGTCTTTAGTTTGTTTGAAACTTGTATTTCATATATTCTAGATAATGACAACTTAAGCACACACAAGAGTATTTCTGAATATGCAAGCATCTGAAATCCAAAAGCATCCAAAGGACCCTAATCTTTGTCTGAAGTGAAAATCACCCAGACAAGCACACTAACATAGACACAAATAAGGAGAGCTCATAGCTTTCCTTCATAAACTTTTCCCATATTTTATGGTTTTTGCTACCTAAAAATTTCCTTTTTAGACTAACTAAAATGCCTCTTACCAGGATTTAGACTCATATCTTTCTATGCTATAGTCTCTAAAGAGAAACAGTAGATGGGAATTTTAGAAACAATGCTTTAGGAGGTGACTGGGAAGAGCTGGTGTGTGTGTGTGTGTGTGTGTGTGTGTGTGTGTGTGTTTACATAAAAGAGAGCAACCTTGTTCAGAAAGGTACCTGACTGAGTAGCAAGTTAGATAATAAAGTGGAATCAGGGTGTTTATTCTCAGCCTCTGCTTCCTTCTATGAGAAATGACTGAGTTGTGCTTCATCTATTAAGTTTTCTCTTAGCTCCAAAATCCCATAATATTATCAAAATAGGTTCTATTTGAATTGTGACCAACTGTCCATGCCCATTTTACAACCCTCTAGAGTAGAGTTAGAAAACACAGTGTCTTCTAAATTTGAAGCTTCCTTTATAGGATTATTTATCCTTATTAAAATAGATAAGTAGCAGGATTTATAAAGGTCTAAATGAACATGTAGTTAATAATACTAAACAGAGGGAAGATGAAACACTTTCAATATTTTTTTCTTTTCTTCTTACTTTAAAAAATTAGCTTCTACATGCCCTCAATCTTCACCAGGAAGGAAAGAACACTCCACAGAGATGTTGCAAGGAGGCTAAGCAGTCTACACAACATGTTGTAGCATATGCATCAGCAGACACTGTGTCCTCTCCACTAGAACAATTCACCTTTCTTCACAGAGTGCTCCAAACTCTTGGCCATCAGTCCTGCTAAACTCATCTCTACATGTTGAAACCAAGGTGGTCTTCGTGCAAAAAAACCAGGCATTCATCTTATGCATATCAATGCACAAAGCTGAAGACGCAGAGTGTATCTTTTTATTCCTGTACAAAAGAACACTGAGTTTCTACTACCCCTTCATTCTACACCTGTTTTTCTCTATCTGGAATCAGTAAATGGCAGAAACGAGTTTTGGCATCAGGGGCACAGAAAACACTTTTCAACTATGCTAGGGATAACAAAAGAAAATGAAAAATAATATTAGCAATTTACTGTATGTAATTATATGCTCAAATATATGTTTCAAGAAAAGACTTCTTTGTTATTTTAATTTTAGAACAGCTACAAAGTCCAAGATTTTAAGTACTTCCTGCTGATATGATGATTTAATTTTTTTAAAATGTGTTATGACTCCACAAAATTACATTATTTGGAGACCTCAGTGGCCTGAGTTCTGCATGTATTATTTGCTATGAGAGATTAATGAGGTAGCAGAGGTAACTTGTAATGGAATTATTTGGTTTTCATCTGCCCTCTCCCCACCCTTGCCTACAAACTTAGTTATCAATTCAGCATTACAAATCTACTAAACATTCTTGGTCTGTTTAATAGAGGGGGGAAAGAAGGTATAAACTAGGCTAAAAACTAAAAAAAAAACAAACTTTTCTTCCTACCTTTGCCCCCTATCTTTTAGTTGCAATGAAATGATGGATTCTCTCACCTTCCATAAGACACATATGTTCACATTTAGCTCAATGCCCTCAATGTTCCTAGAGGATTCAAAGACCCTCAATGTTACAAGAGTATTTCAATTTGTGGTTTTGGACATTTCCAGGGAATAATTTGTGTCCCATCTCTCCACAGAACAGCTAAACTGACAGATTATAAGAAGTCATTATAACTGCCTTTTCATGATACTGTTACCGTTAGTATAGTCTAGGATTTTTAATATTAGGAAGTACTTTTTCACATAAGATCTGAAAGAAAAGTAAAAGATACTTTGAAGCATAGCTGGAAGATATGAAATTTGTATATGTTACATAGGAGCATTTGAAGGGGAAGTTAAAGATCTGTCCAGTCGTGATAATGAACTGTAGCACTCACTAAAGTGTTACAGAGCATAACCCCTGATGGTCAGCACCAGGGAATGGCCTGGATTTCTTATCCTGCCAATGACTCTGCTAGCTCTGTAGCATAAGGAAGGGTCAGGCAACAGGAGCCAAGAGAATTTTGATAAAAGTTGCATTTCTCACAGCTGTAGAACTTTCTTTTCCACAAAAGAAAATTTAGAAGTCCAGAATTTTCTCAGACTCTCATTGCAAAGTTAAATGGCTACTGTGGCATAACAAAAACAGTAAAAATGTAAATTATGCCCTAAAAATGTTCTTGGAGGAAAAATGTTTACTACATGATATTTAGTGGAATAAGAAAAATGCAAAACTAAATGGTATGAACTCAAATTTTAAAAAGAACAAGCATAAAGATAAAAAACAGCAAGAAGAAAGAGAGGGAGAGAGACAGACAGAGAGAGAGAGAGAGAGAGACAGAGAGAAGGGAAGGGAAAGGGAAAGGGAAAGGGAAGGAAAGGGAAGGGAAGAGAAGAGGAGAATTAGACCAAAATGTTAATAACAGGTGGTAAGATGATCTATGTTTACTTAAATTTACTTAATATGCCAGGCTCGGTGGCTCAGCCTGTAATCCTGCACCTTTGGGAGCTGAGGTGAGTGGATTGCCTGAGCCCGCGGGTTCAAGACCCACTTGGGCAGCGAGACCTCATCTCTACAATAAATCAAAAAATCAACCGGGCGTGGTAGCGCATGCCTGTAATTCCGGCTACTCGGAAGGCTGAGGTGGAAGGATCGCCGGAGCCCAGCAGGTCGAGGCTGTGGTGGCCGGGAGTGGCCACTGCACTCCAGTCTGGGCGACAGAGTGAGACTCCAACTCAAAAAAAACAACAACAACAAAGAAAAAAATTTACTTAATACTTTTTGTGTTCACTATAAAATACAAAATAGATTTCTAAACATATTTTTGGGGGGGCAACTTTTAAGAAACTGAATTACAGCCTTAACTTATTTAACATATAATGATTGCATCTTCTACATCTGTGCCACCTTGTCATGAACTAATTCAATTTCTCTCTTCCACCAAAATTTTCATCTTGCCTGTTGGAGGCTGGAAAATTAAGGCACTAAGTCAAATTATCTTGCAATACTGCCTAACTATAACAGAGTTAAGCTGAATGAAAAGTTTTGAATGATTGTTATGAACAAGGTATCAGAGCTGGAAACAAAAGTTTCTACAATATTAAAGGACTGTATATGTCATTATGCAGAAGTAGGTTAGAAAAGAATGCAAGGTGGTAAAAATAAAATTTAAAAGAGATAAACATTTAGGAGAAAATAAGCAGAATACACTATGTAACCAGATTTCTCACATTAGAGGTGAGATCTCTGAGAATCAACTGTTTGTTCCTCTTGGAACATAATCACAATTTTTTTAAACATGGAGAAACCTAAAACATGCTCTCCATGAATAAAAACAGTAACCAATATTTATTGTTGTATACTATGTGTCAGATATATTCAAGAAACCTATGATGTAATATTTTATACAATTATCATATTTAATTCTCAGAAAGTCCACTATTTTTGTAATAGTCAAATTATGACTTAGAAGTTAAGCCACTTATCCAATGACACACCCCAAAAAGTATGTAACCCAGACTACAAGCCACATCTGACATAGTGTATGCTTTTTTTAAACATTCTACACCACCATCCAGAATGTAATGCAAACACAAAATATTACCTATAAAGGTGATAGGAATAAAATATATTCAGAATACCTCTTAGGGAGAGAATTATACCTTTGGTTATGAAGCCACTTTAACTCATTTTAATGATTGGTTATGAAGGTTAAATTAGTTATTTTAGTGATTTGAGAGTTATAGAAGTTTATGTCTCATTTACATAATGATCTAGGGTGTACCAGTACAGGAATGGCTCTCCTTGACTTGACCATTTATGAACTCAAGCAGAAATCATCTCCATCATCCTTAAGATATGGTTTCTAATATGTGGCCATTCTAACCCTGGGAAGGAAGAAAGAGCAGAGGATCCCACATAGGAGTATCTATTGTGCAAGCTTGGAAGAGGCACCTATCAATTGCATTCACATTCTGCAGATGATAGCAGAGTTACCCATCCATAGCTCTAGAAACAGGTCTTTAGTTTAAGAGATATATGCAGAAGAGAGATTCAGAAGGCAATACAAACAGAAAATTGGAGCAAGAGACAAAAGGAAAATCTTTCATCGGTCTTGGAGATATTTGGGCATGCTGAGTTTTCCAGAGTCTGGGATTTGGGGCATGTAGTTGTTTTATTAAAATATTCACTGAGAGCCGGGCTCGGTGGCTCAGCCTGTAATCCCACACCTTTGGGAGGCTGAGGTGAGTGGATGGCCTGAGCCCGTGGGTTCGAGACCCGCCTGGGCAGCGAGACCTCATCTCTACAATAAATCAAAAAATTAGCCGGGCGTGGTAGCGCATGCCTGTAATTCCGGCTACTCGGAAGGCTGAGGCGAAGGATCGCCGGAGCCCAGCAGGCGAGGCTGCGGTGGCCGGGAGCGGCCACTGCACTCCAGTCTGGGTGACCGAGTGAGACTCCAACTCAAAAAAAATAATATATATATATATTCACTGAGGGTAGTTCCAGAAAGCTGAGGAATTTGAGAATATCCTGGCTATAAATGGCATAGATATCTGTGGTAGAGAAGAGAGATCACTGGACTTAAAGGTAAGAATCCAGGCATATTCGTCAAGACCTTGCTACTAACTAGTTGTTTGATTTAGTGCAAATCTCTCCATCACCCTGAGCCTCAACTTTCTATGCAATTAAGAAAGTAATACTTACTCCACAGGTTTATTGACTAATGAAATAAGATAAAGTATGTGAAACATACTTTAACTTGTAAAATGCTATATACATGGAAGGCAAAACTGTACCACTGGCCTGGAAAATGTACCAAATATGACCTCTTTATATTTGTTTGGGATGTTTATAGTTAATGGTGAAGAAAAGAACAAGGACTGAAAAACTATGAGGGTGAAAACACTATAACAAAGAGCTATTTGGGGTTAGGGGAAGATTTGGGTGCAAAAGTATTATACATCAGTCATACATTTAAAAGAATTTTGCCAAAAACTTGTTCAATTTCTTCTATAATATGTGATATTTTTTACCCATTGAAAAAGCCAAGACATTTAGAAATGCAATGCACAAGAGAGGTTGAGCATATTTTAGATTCAAAAGTCAGTCAGCAACTAATTTTCTTTCATGTGCAAGTGTGTGTGTGTGTGTGTGGCGCGCGCGCGTGCGCGCGCGCATGCATACATGTGTACATGTATGTGTACATTTAAACAATGCTTTCTAGTAACTGTGATTGCTGTTTTTCATTTAGAAATAGATTTTATGTGCCTTTTGTTCTTTGGTTAATCTAGTACCATAGAAATACATTTACTATATCTCAGGTTCCACACTTTTGTGAGGATTTTGTCATTGACTTTGGTCCAAACAGAATACCTTTAGAAACATAGCAACACTTAGCTGCTCTTGGGAAAGCTAATGAGTCATTAACATATCAATATTGCTATTTTTTACCTTAATATTAACTCAGTCATCATATATATATTAAAAAATTCTCAGCACTAGTAAATTAATTCCTAGATACTTTAAAAATATATTTCCCAATGAAGAATGCACAGGACCTCCCCATACATTTTCTTACAACTTACTGTAAATCTATAATTGCTTCAAAAATAAATACTTCTTCCTAAATATTTATCATACATAGCAGATTACAGCAAAGTTTGTTTGGAGCTCTGATTAAAACATTCTATCACTTTCCATATGTAGTACTAGAAATACAACCCACTAGATTTGGTGTAAAAGAGGATTTTCCACTCAGATGCTATCCAAATTATATGCAAAAAAGGATTCCTTAAAAGTGAAGTTTCTTAGTAGAAGGCATACTTCGATTCAGAAGAAGCCATCATTAAAAAAAAAAATAGGTTCTTACTTTCAAAACTTCTTAGAAAAAAGGAAACTGTAGGATCATGAAAATTTATTGGAAGAGACTTCTCAAAGTATCATGAGCCAACCAAAGCACTGTTATTCAGCATGTATTCTAACACTTCCAAAAATATTTACTGCACATTTTTTATGTGAGAGCTGCTGTGCTACGCTTGTAGAGAAAGATGAAGAAGTCACTAACAACTATCCAGTCACCAAAGTCATCTTCCCCAATCCCTTCCTTATTCTCGGTTCTGGAACAGACTTCAAGTGTAGTAGATCCTACTTCTTCCATAACTATCACACCATTCTCACTTCTTTTCTCCCTGTTCACTGCCGTTTTCTGAAGCTGCAGGACCAGCTCTCCCCCAAATAACAACAACTGTGCCTCAGACTTGTCTGTCTTTTCAACCTCACTATCAGTATGATTTTTTAAAATTAAAATATAGTGTTACTCTTAAAATTTCTTATTTACTTATTATTATCTAAGCTAGTTATTTTCAAATCTTACTTTGTGCAGTAAGATGCTTTTTAAAAAAAAATTTTTTTTTTTTTAAGTTTGCATCTCACTCTCTCAACCCAGGCTGGAGTGTAGTGAAAGGCTCATGGCCACCACAGCCTTGAACTGCTGAACTCAGGTGATCCTTCCACCTCAGCCTTTCAAGTAGCTGGAACTACAAGCATGTGCCACCATGCCCAGCTAATTTTTTTTTAATTTATTGTAGAAATAAGGTCTTGCCAAGTTGCCTAGGCTGGTCTTGAACCTATGGACTCAGGTAATCCTCTCATCTTGGCCTCCCAAAATGCTGGGATTATAGATGTGAGTCACCATGTCTGGTCGAGATGCTTTTTAAGGACAAAGGATCCTCAACATGTTAAACAGTTGAAACTGCTCGGTATTGTATTACAATAATTAATTTTATGAGTCCAAACTAGTTTATTATAAAGTCAATCAATAAGAACATTAAAATATTGAGATTATTACCAAAATTTGAAACCGGATTTGTGTATAAAATTGTAGTCTTACATAAGTTTCTTTATCTAATTTTATGTCTGAGGTTGGTTTAGGAAGTAGAACTGTTAAAAATAAAATAAATCCTAATTCACACTGATAAATACTTGAATTTAGGAACAGGTTTTTAGTAGCTGTTTTTGCAGCCTCATTATATATTTTTTCAATTCAGTTGAATGACAGGAGAAGCTTTATTTTGAGGTTTGTGCAAAGGATATGAATTTGGTCACATGAGTTAATTGTATTGGCCATTTCTAATGTGTTTGTCATGGTTTCTTATATATTTGAGAGGGTCTCCTCCTTTTATTGCAGTTTTTAAAATCATTCTAAATATAACAACATAAAATTCAAATAAACAACCATAAAGCAGAATCAAGGCCAAATTTCTCAACACATTATCATGGCCTATGAAACCCTCTCATAATTCTGTCCTTGTGTTTTTCTCCAATTTTGTCTTTTATCTTTATCTGCAAGATCTAGCCCTAATCAACCATTTCTGGTTCTTTAGAATTGCCATGATTGTCAGACCTTGGCTTCCTATCTCTCATTTTTCCTGCGGCCTATTATGTCCTTAACGTTTTCTCCTCTATGAAACTCCACTTCTCTCCAGGGCCACTCTCTCTATGCCTCATCTGTTCTAGGAAAAGGAATCCATATTATACTTTCTATTACATTTTGTTGTTGTTGTTTCTTTTTTTTTTTCTTTATCCTCAGACTTGAGGAAAGAACCAAGAGTTATTTA
The DNA here is from genome assembly GCF_000164805.1 of Carlito syrichta. NCBI lineage: Eukaryota > Metazoa > Chordata > Mammalia > Primates > Tarsiidae > Carlito > Carlito syrichta. Next base: position 93,300 of record NW_007232017.1, read on the forward strand.
TATTTGTGATAAATTTACATTATGTCAAGTTCCAGTTTGAACTCTGATTCCTAGAATCCTCTGTATGGTTTCCACTTAGGTTTGGCATGAAAGATTGTGTGAAATTTGGAGGCAAGAGTATATTCGCAGCCATTAATCTCCGAAGGTCAGTGTAGGGAACCAATGACTATAGCAACTCACAGATATCATCACGTTGTGGTGAGAGAGCAACTGAGTCCTCAGCTCCTCTAGGTCCTGCTAGGTTCCCCCTGGAGCTTCTTCAAGTCCAGGGTCGGTTACTTTTTTTTTTTTTTTTAGCTTTATAGCAAAGGACACCAACTTCTTCTGCAGGTCATGCAGGTTATTGATTTCCTGAATCCCGGGTTGTCTTTACTCTCCCCTGCTTCAGACCCAAGTTTTCTGCCCAACTGCTGGCCCTGCTGACCTGCCGTAATCTCAGACCCATCATCACCAGACACAGAGGCAACAGCCTTCCTTGGACTTCTTCATTAGTGCCTACAATTGGGCAAGATCTAGTCTCTAGATTAAATTCTTTATTCTATATCATTCAGTGTTTCTACTTTACTGATCGGTCCCTACTTTACAAAATATTACACTCCAGAGCCTACTTCAGTATTTTACTCTTCACCTTCATTAACAATCCTCATTAACCAATCTTGTGGCAAAACTAGGAAAAACATAAACCAGAGGTGTTAACAAGTATCTTAAGTCCCAGCTTTATAGATATCAAAACAAGAAATCACTTTAGATATGATCATATAAAAGTTGACTGCAGGGAAGATAAATGTTTATAAAACAGTGTCTACACATTTTTGGGGGGGGAAGAAACTGGTTCCATCTCTTTTCAACAGATTCGGAAAAAACCAGTGTTATAGGCACACCTTTTATTTTGTAGATGTGGAAATTAAAGCTGGGATACTCCCACCACTGGATAATAGTAAAACTCAGACCAGAACCAGTCTTCTAAACTTAACTTTTATTTTCCTTCAACTCCAGTATGGAAAATGATACTAAAACAAAGTTTTAATCATAGAAATGCTGTAGCAGAGTAGGGACAATGAAAAAGACTATGCTTCTGAGCCCTCAGCCTCACTAATCCGTATGGATGTATGGATACCCACTGATAATTGACAGTCATCTCTCTGCATAGCTGAGGGAAGAGAGGTAAATACAAGGAATTTAAAGCACAGATGGATAACAAGGGGTTCATTTGGGTATGTTTAGAAGCATCCAAAGTTTCATTTCTGTTTTAGAAATACTCATCAAATGAGATGGTTCCCCTAAATTATTTTACCAACTCAGGCTTCCCAAAATAAATATGTTGCTTTGCTTTGTTTTGTTTGATAACTTGACCCTACTTTTCTGTCTATCCTATAGCCCTATTCACTGCCCCTATCACATATATGGAGTATTAGAATCCTCATACATAGGACAAAAGGAATGTTTCAAACTGTCTTCTTTTAAAAAAATGAAAAAAATTAATTAAAAAAACCACATACACAAGAAGAAAAGAAACAGAAAAGGAAGTAGAAAACAGGTGATAGCAGAATTTTCTTGGTTGGATTATCCAAAAAACAGTCTCTGTGATAGAGATTTGTCTGTAAAAGGTTTATCAGGGAGCTCTCACCAGCACCTATAGGAAAGTGAAAGAATGGGACTGGACAGAGAAAAAGATTGAACTATGATGCAGCTGCACAAAAGGTCGCAATTAATCAAGTGGGATGCTCTGAAGCTGGCATACCCAATCAGCAGTGCCCTAAAATGAGGTAACAGGAGTCAGACCTTTATAGCCCCACAAAAAGTAGTCATTGGATGCAGGAATAATCTCAAGAAAGGCAACTACCATTGGGGTAATTCCCTGGCAGAGACTCCACTGTGATCGATCAGATGCCAGAACTCCTGGCAGCTGGATAAACGGGTACCTTAATCCTAATTGAGGTCGGGCAGCTCATCACAGCATTTACTGTAATCCAATGCTTGTGCCACTCAGATCAGCATGTTTTGTATAAAAGTTTATCTCATCTGGGAGCAACTCCTTCAGAATTCTGGATGGTCTTGCATCTTAGGGAAACTTAATAAAGTACTATGAGTAAGATAAACTATAGTTTCCACTGCTGCAGCTTGTCCTCTATTTCCTTATTATTCAGATTTCTTCTCTACTTCTGACTGTAGATTTCCAGACTTTACTAACACCACTATTAGTCTAGATGGCTTATCTGATTAAGTGACACAGACTTTAAATCCTCTCAGAAATCCCTAATTATCATGCCATCTAAGACCATGGTTGCTGATTTTATTATTTTAACATCAAATCCCAACAAAGGAGTACCTGTGGATCATCACGGTACCCAACGTAATTTATTTATTCCCATTTTATAACAGCAGCCCCATCAAGATCAAGATCAATTACCTTTGCCAACATGTGACACATCCTTGATTGCTAGTCTCTTGTCATGAGGAGCCTGGAATAACTGGGAAGTAGCCATAGCTTAAGATTTAACAGGACTCCTGGAGTAAGTGATCCCCCTCTAAAAACCAACATGCCTAACACTGTAGATCCTAGAGATATGCAATGAGAAATACAATTCCACAAGTGAGTCATGGGGAGTAATAGTAAACAAACAGATTCCTCCGTTCATGCCTTTGATTCCTGGGTTCATGTATTCTATTTATTGAAGATGCAGAATCACTTAAGGGCTATTGAATTAGGGAGTTATGGTGCCCTGAAGGATAACACTTTGTTTTTGCAGCTTATCACCACCTAGCTAGCACCCTAGCTGCCACTTCATAACAATGTTCCATCACTCTAGGATGCCCACACCTTCTAGATGTGTAAATATATAATAAGATCAGTAGGTCCCATGGCTAGGTGCCCACTGCCATGTCTCTTTTTCTGTAAAGTGAGTAAATAGTTCTAATGAGATGTTATTTAGTCTCCTGTGTTGTTGGATACAATACTCTTTAAGTCTATAAATAGTGGTGCTAGCTGAAGCCCTGAAATCAGGAAAGGCAAATCCATAACTGGTATATTTGCCAATCCAAGTCAAAAATTCATGACTGCCTCTTTCAAGGTAGAAGGAGTCCAAAAGTTATTAACTTAACACTAAGTGGCTTGTTGGTCCCCTTAAAGTATGGTGCTCAGCATTGGACTCTGTTGCTGGTAAGTTGGGTATCTGGCGTAAAAGTGGTTAATTTAGTCTTGATGAGTGGAAGCTCACACTATTTGATTCATGCAATCCAAACTTCTCTGTTAATAGGGCTCCTTGATACACAAACCCATTCTCTCAGCACTGGTGAACTAATGGGGATATAAAGAACACCATCAACTTTCACCCTTTATGTCCCTAAGGTGATTCTATCTCTGCTCCAACCTTTGTTACCTTGATCTGGGTGAGGGTCATCTTCAAAGTTTTTGGCCCACAGATCAAGGAACTATTATGGGAGTTTTACCAACTACTAAGTATCTCTATCCCAATTAAGCACACAAGGACCGGGGAAATCGACCACTAGGTGGGTTCATGGTCAAATTAGAATCACTATCAGTCAGCATTATGTCAGAACTCCATTTATTACTTGGCTCCCACATACCCTGACTCTAATAGGGAGACTATTATGATAGTGTAGGTATCAACTTAAATTCTGTGTGGGGCAATCCTTGTAATGTCCGAGAACCCTCTTTTGTTTAGTGTATGGTTTCCCAAGCAAATGACTGTAGGTCTCATTAATGAACTAGCAGTGTCATTAATGTATTTAATTGTCATACTGTTACAACACTCTTCCTCCTGAGCACCTAGACTCTTCCTTGGTCAGTGAGTTCAAAGTCTAAAACTTAGCTCAAGTCTAAAAATTAGGCAAATGACTCATTGTGGAAAAAGCCTCCTTCAGCCTCCTGTCATCTGTCATTGATTTATTTTTACAGACTGAAGAGTATCTTTGTTGGTTGGCTATTTTTGTTGTTGTTGTTGTTGTTCCTAAGATGCTGTGTTCTATTACCAATCTCCACAGCGTTTTTGTGGTTCAGGACTACTGGCTGCTATTCCAACCTTGTCCTTCATTAAAATGCTTGCATCCACCTATTTTGCTGATTATTAATAGGTACAAATTTGGCTTCATTATTTTGGCATCCTATCTGCCCCATTGATTCCAGGGAGCCTCCTGTTGAAACAGCTTTTCCTACTACCAGCCCTAACCAGCAGAAACTAGTCAACAATTCAGTGTGTCTCTCAGCATATCTCTTAGCACTTTGGTGAATGGTGCTTCCTATGAGTCCTCCTGCTGAGCATAGTTGGCTAATGGATTTGCCTGTCATGTCTAGCATAACCACTCTTGCATGCCCACTGCTTTGGATCTTTTAATTTCTTATTCTACCATCTGCCAAGGTCGCTCTGGAATTCCACTGAATTAAGTGTGGGTCATTGCTATCTGCAAGCTATCTCACCAACATGTTAGCACCATTTCTTGGAACTTTTCCAGGGTGTTAAATTCTGTGTCAGAGGAGAGTGCTCTTCCATATTAACAAACTCTCCCTTATTTAATTTTATGTTCTAACTCCGTGACCAAGCTCCCTCAGGATCCAGTTCCACAGTATTCTCCTAGCTCTTGAAAGTATATTTTGGCTAAGTTCTGTGGTTCTTTCAGAGTATAGTCATTTCCTTCCTTACCAAGCTCAGAACTTCCCAGAATGTAATATGATAACTTAATCCTAATTTATTGTCTAGTGGCCAGGAAAGAAAATAGAGTTTAACATAGTTGTTGTTCTGTGAGGCAGAGGTGTCCTCATCGTCTACAAGAAACAAGGTCTTTAATAGGGAAGGTGGGCCATTCTATGGTCCCAAGGTTTTATGAGTAATCTGGTACTTTAATGTACTTGAGTGCCTTGATTTAGATATTTCAGGTTCTACTCTTTCCCAGCAAGAGACCTGACCTTGAGAAAAAATTTCCCAGGTTGAAAATTTAACCTTTCTGGAGTTTTGTTACCCTTATAATTAAGTCTTGGGACTGATCTTTGGCTTGTTCTACCCTCTGGCTGTGGGAGATAAGAGTCTCTTTATGTGTTGCCAAAGAGACCCTCTGACTTTCACTCTTCACCTTTCGTTGGTGATTAATCATTCTCAACCTTTCATTGTCTTTATCCAATGCAAAAATTGTGCTCAGCAACAGCCACCTGATTCCTTTGTCTTTATAATACTATTACCCCATCCTCTCAAATGCCTGAAATATTACAACTACCAGTGCATTACTTTCTGTCAATATTCCATTTCAGTTTAAAATTGTAAAGTTTTAACAATTGCACAACTTCATAATAAGGGCTGTGAACACTCTATTTACCATCAATAATGGAGTCTTCGCTACCAGCCAGTCCACATGTAATCTATATTTGAGCTTAGCCGAAAGTTTGGCAAGTGATGGTCCACATATAATCTAGTTCCATTTTAGAATCTGCTTCCTCATACTACTCCTAGCATCAACTGTCTTAGGTCAGGTTCCTTGAAAAATGGACTATGAGAAGTACATTTTCATTGCAGAAAGGTAATCGAAGAAATCTGGTGACCATGGAAGTGTGCGCATAGATTTATCAACTGGGCAACCTGCTATAAGGAGATAGGTTGGCTACGAGCCTCCACATGCCATAATTTCGGATTTTTGGCAGCATTCACACTGTGACCATGGTCTCCTTGGGTTTCTCCAGACCATTGACGGGCCATGACAGGGATACTAAAGCCAGAGCATTTCTATCTGAGTCAGGACTCCTCTCACCGTCAACCATTGTTCTGGGACCCTTCATCAATCTTGCCAAGACTTTCTCAGACCTATGCTGCAGTTTGAGGCTTTTCCAACCCAATCCTACTTCCTCCCCGCTTTCCTTTCATGAATGTCAAACCTGCATCCCAGCTTGAAGACTTTCTTGGTTACTTCTGCTTCTTCTGACCTTCATTTTTTACAATCATTTACATTCACACACACGTGTGTGTATGTGTGTGTGTGTTTACATTTATTTGCAAGTCTAATTACAATTTGGCACCTGCTTATTGGAGGACTCCAACAGACACAGAAGTGCTCTAAGAAACAACTCATATCAGGGTATCAAAAGAGGAAGAGTACAAAGGGAGAAGTTAAATTATAAAGTGATTGTAAGAAAGGGATTGTCTGATTTCATGGGGAGCTCTGGACCTGGAGTAGCCCTTCAGAGTTGTCCCAAATTGAGACAAGAGAGCCAACCATTTATACCTTGCATCCATGAGTCATTGTATAAAGGCTGACACAAGGGAGGGACACAATGTAGGATGAGTCAGCTAGCTCCCTTTACTGAGGGCAAATTTCCAGGGAAAGACTCAGCTGTGAGCCATTAGCAGCAAACACTGCTGGCAGCTAAGGGAATGAGTGTCTTGGTCCCCAAGGGGAGAATCTAGCAGCACACATCTTTTACTTCAAAGAGGAAATTGAGGACTATTGCTATCATTAAAGGACAACAGTAATAAACTGCATCCTTTATAGTGGAAGAACATCACTTTTTACAAAAACTCTGTGAATGAGCAGAGCACACTTCTGGTATAAGGGCAAAGGTTAGGCAAAAAGATCACACAAGCATAGCAACTGGAAGAGAAATACACCACATATCAACGGATTGTGCTTTGAATCGGTTAGATGCGTTTCTTCCTGATGTTCCGCGTTTCTGCTCCAAACTGAAGATGTTTCTTCCTTTTCTCCCTATAAAGAAAACATGATTAATCTTACCAATTGTTCAGCCATGCTAAAGTCAGGCACAAGATCAGACAAGTGCATACAAAAAAATTTCTCACAGTAAATAAAAATAGCAGTAACTACACCTGAGTGTCTGCTAAGAAACAGTCATATTTTTTGCAGCGTGCATGGTGCTTACTACATCAAGTTATTTGAATCCCTAAAAAACCATTTGAAGTAGGTATTATTATCTCCATTTAACTGTTGAGTTAACCAATGATTAGAAGATTGATAGTTTTTCCCAGTGTTACACAGCCAAGAATCAACAGACCTGGGATCAAAACTCTTGGCTCCAAGAACAATTTTCTTTACACCATTCCATTTTTTTCAAATCCACATGGAAACTGGAGCTTCAAATGCAAATGCCTTTATTCTCCATCCCACTTCCCTTTAAAGAAAGGCAAAAAGCAAAACCTCAAAGGCCCTGGACTGTAATGATCAAACACATTGATAACTATGATCAGGCAATAATTACACAGGTGTTCTGTACAGCAGCAACAGATTTCATCTAAGACTGGAAAGTTAATCTGTGGAACATGTGCTCTCTGCCAGTGTGCATTCATTCAACTGCTTTTGTCCCATAGTATTTCTATTTTCCCATCTGATTATTTTCTCCTCATTTGGCAGTCCTCAACATACAAGCTGCTGTGTACATGTACACACACACACACACACACACACACACACACACACACACATATTTTCTTACTCTTCAATTACCAGGATACAGCAAGCTGTTGGGGTCTTTCATTCCTTTTCCATATTCAATCTTTTGATGTGTTGCCTACACCATTCTTTCCCAATGAGCTAACAAGGCTGTCTGTGAGGAGAGGCTCATGGGCAGCCAATTAGAGAAAGGATGTGAGGGTGATCAGAATAGTGCAGACTGCTGAGAGCCTGTTATTTACAGAATTAAAGGCAATGTAATCATTGCTAAAGGGTTTGGTTTGGACAGGAGCCGTAACCTTCCAGCCATACTTCCAGCCATTTGAATTTGATGGGTTGTTTTTGTGTGCTTTAGATTGTTTAATTTCTTTCTGTTTTATAAGTAACCATTGCTCACATTTTAAAATGCCTAATAATAATTGTAACCTCTTTGCAATAAAATATGGATAAAGGCAGCCTGCTAATAAAGTGCAATGCTGTAAAAAGAATCTAACAACCATTTGAATACACACACACACACACACACACACACACACACACACACACACATATGTAAACTACTGATGACTGTGAAAAGAATTTCAACATACAAATGAAGAAAATTATGCTACTCTCTGTGTGTAAAATCCAGGTGATGCCATATTACAGTTATAAATTTAGCTGCTCCCAAATCAGAATATGTGCAATATAAGCTGACAATAACCCAGCTAAGTCTTCATGATAGTACGCACTGTCCTCAAATGTATATAACCAGAGTATTCAAGGAAGAACAGAGTGGGAGAGAGCCTCTTAACGTTTTTGCCTCACTTGGTTCACAGTAAGAAATCAGCCCTGAATTTTCTTAATTTATTTGTATCTTGAAAGGAAAGCTGATTTGATTTTTTAAGTAATGAAAAAAGAATAGAAAAAAAAGGAGAAGGAGAAGCATGAAAAAAAGACTACTCTGTTTACATGCTACCCACCAACCCAATCAATGATAACCACATCCAAAGGATCACTCCTAAATTACTGCAGCCAGAGTCCCTAAATGTCCTAACTGATGCTGGATTGTGTCTGCAGCAATTTTTGCCAATTATTAAGGGGTAAACAGACAGACTTTGACACATTCAAATGTGCTTTTTGACCATGTTGAAACACAAACAGAGGAGTTGTATATTTAACAAACATAACAGATGTCAAGAAGTGCAAAAATATGTCTCTTTTAAAGTCAGTATGTCTGTGTGTTTGTGCCAGCATATGCCCAGAACATGTGTATTTTGAGAGGTAAGCATGAGGAGTAATGAGTAAAGGAACACCAAAGCTCTTCACCTACCACTCCCCCCAAAAGCCTGTTGTAATTTTGTAAATTAAAGGGTTTTAATATTACAATATTTTGCATTCATTCATGAGGGTGAATGATGGTAGAGAGGTACTGAACTGAGAAATTTGAGAGAATATGCAAATGTGGACTGAGTTGGTGACCTAAGTCACATGGATTCACTCTTTCATCAAAATGAGGCATCAACTTCCCTTGATATAAAAATAACCTGATCTCCAGAAATATTCTTCAAGAGTAAAACAGAAATGGAGAAATAGGTTAAACTGAGAATGCAACTTTAAACAGGAAAAGACAGGATTCAGTTTGGAACTCTTTAAGGGAGCTTAGGTAGTGTAGATAGTTCTAGATATTACCTTGAAAACGTAGATAAGGAAAACAAGCTTCCCCACAAAATGGCAGAATAACACTTAACATAGGACCAGAGAAATTTTCTTCACACAACCCGAACAAGAGAAGGCTCAGGAAACTTATATCTGAATGGGTCCTCTGTGTCAGGGATCATGCTGGACACTTCACAAATGCTATTTTATTTAATCCTTATAACAATTCTATGAGGTAAGGATAATATTGCATATTTTACTGAGAAAAATATAGAGTGACACAGAATAAATGTTTTTTTTTAGGATTGCATCACCCAGCAAGCATTCAAGCCAAACTGTCTGACTTCTAGGAACTGGAGCCCAAGAGAACTTCAGGAGCTTCTGGAGCAGTGAACACACCTGTAACAGGTTGCTAGTGGGCAACCTGGAGCAGTCTTTGGCAAAATCAAAGAGATTAAGAAACAGGTTCTTGAAGGTATTAACAATTTCCATAACTTGCAGTATTGTCTACTTGAATCTAATGTAGACAGCCTGAGAAACGTATTCTTAATCAAGAGGATTAGATGGGGAGACTCCTCCAAAAGACTCTGAGAGATTTCTGCAGGTCTTCGACAATCACAAGGGTGAACCACTCAGAGCTCCTGTGAAGAAACAGCCTGTTGTGAGGAGTAGAGTTGGCTAATAACCTTCAGGGCCACTCCTTCGGGGTCTGCTGCAGTGCATTAGGTAAAGGCAACATGATTCCAGGGATGTTTGAGCCAATATGTAATCAGATAAGGAGTATTAGTGTGAGACCATTGAAGAACTCCTCTAATAAGCAATCCTTGTTCTGAGGTTCCTCATCAGCTTGACCAGAACTTTCTCGGGACTGTATTGCAGTCTGGGACTCTCCTATTCAATCTTCTACCATTCTCTTGATACCTATTAAGAGGTGTCAGCCTTCTGTATCATGGCTTGCAGTTCTTTTTGTCTGCCCCTGTTCACTCTACCCTTCATCCTTCACAGGTATACCCCCGCCCCAAGATCTTTGCATTTCTTTTTCTTTTTCTTTTTTTTTTTTTTGAGTTGGAGTCTCACTCTGTCTCCCAGACTGGAGTGCAGTGGCCACTCCCGGCCACCGCAGCCTTGACCTGCTGGGCTCCAGTGATCCTTCCGCCTCAGCCTTCCAAGTAGCTGGAACTACAGGCGCACACTACCACGCCTGGCTGATTTTTTTATTTATTGTAGAGATGAGGTCTCACCAAGTTGCCCAGGTAGGTCTTGAATCCGCGGACTCAGGCAATCCACGATATTTGCATTTCTAATTCAGTCCTGGCAACTGCTTCTCAGAGGGTCCAAAATGACACAGTCAGTACTCTACAGGGAATAGTTTGGGAGAGTCAAGGATGAGATGGAATTTGGGGTATGGATCACTCACTTTCTTTTTTTTTTAAGAAAGAAAAGTTTATTTAAAAGTAAATTAGAGAGACAAAGAGAAGGAAGAGAGAAGATTCACCTCCCTGAGGTGTGGGAGGGGGCCAAAACCAGGAAGCATGGCGACAGCCATAGCTCAAAGAGCACATGGCCACACCAGGGTTTAGCAAGGCAATGACCCTGGATCACTCACTTTCTAGCTGGTAAGAAAGACTTGATTTCATGTGTCAGGTGCTGCACAAATAGTCTCATAAGTCTAAGGTGCTATCCCAGTTGCTGAAGGTTATACCCATGGTAGCCTAGTAGAATATCTCAGCAGAGAAAAATGACATTGCCAGGGTAATACTTCAGGTATTTGAAAGGTGCAGAGGAATTTGAAAGGTGCAGAGGAAATAGTTCATATAAGGACAGTAGAGTTGGTTGGCATTATTAAGTTGTATTGAGTTATAATGCAGAGAAATAATGAGATTATGGGGGCTATGAATGATTAGGTAAAGACTAAGGGTGACAGCTAGAGGATATTTTCTGTATTAGAAGTTGGCTTGCAAAGAGGTTCTTATCTCCTGCAGCAGGAAAGCAAACACAGCTGAGTTAGGAATGCAGTGCTTGAGAGACTTGAACAAGTCGGTGATAGTAAGGTCAGGGTGCTGGTTAGAAAACCTGAGCCCCTGAAACATGAGATAGTGCTACCTGGATGCCTGTGTTGATGATCCTGTCTGATAACTTATCTGTACTCTGGGTCTATAAGGCTATCTCACTCCTACTTTTTAAGAGTAGCTGCTTTTTCTGTGGGAAAAGACACTATAAGGGTCCCTCCCCTACAGGACAATGGGTATCCCCTCAGAACCTGTTACCACCTCTTCTGACTGCCGTGCTGATCAATCCCAGCATAACCTTACTTTAGAATGGCTTGGATTGATAAGAGAGGAAAGTGATGACACCTCCAAAGAAGCTACAGAATTATCAGGAGCCAGTGTTGAATTTTGCAGGCACCTGGTCAAATAAACAGAAATATAAAACTCTAAAAGCAAGAATTCATTAGCTTGGGAGCACTTTCATGAAACATGAGATACAATACTCATGCAAGAATCCCCAGAGGGGATGGCCCTTAGAAGCCCAGAGAAACCAGTATTTGCCTATGCTGAGCAAGGATGACATGTCTGAGATGTCATAACAGGCAGCATGGGAAGGGATAAAAAGTCTGAGGACACTCTGTGTGCTGAAATGGATGCATCATGTGAGAGCAGAAGACCCACCAGAGCTGTATGTTCCTTAGGAGAGGCCAAAGACCATACCATCCACCAAGCCCATCAGGAATGTGCTGGGGAGAGGTACAGGCATCAATGAGAAGTTCAGTGGTAACTCTTCTCTGCAGATCAGGGCTGATGGTGGAGATGGTCCCTTATCTTGGTTTATTAACAGGAATAGGAGTCCAGAAGAAGAAGCAACCATTAGGTGCCACTTAATAGCCAGAAGCCACGGGGCTGCAATTACCATAATGACCAAAAAGGTAGAGGAAAACAAAGCAGGATCAACCCACATGAAATTGTGGAGATGGTTAGTGGAGCATAATGTCACTAGGAGTGAAGTAGACAAACAGTCATAAGAGTGCAGTTAAAATCTGTAATCCTAAGTAGAAAACTATTAGGAAGCAGGAAGCAAAAGGAGATTTATCCCAACAGAACATTACAAGCCCTTGCTACTGACTTGTCAAATGTATTCTTTTTAGGAAAGAAGATAAGGAGCAGCTTAAATTCACATGAATCAGGTAATGATATTCTTTTATATTTGATACAAAACCCTATATTCGCTTTTCTGTCCATTATTATAACATAGTCCAGAGACTTCTAGAGTGCCTGAACATCTAGCAGAATATCACATTGATCTATTACGTAAATGACATCATGCTTTTAGAAGAGCACAAGTCACAGTTGGCTAATATACTGGTGGCATTGGTAGGACTCATGCATTCTACAGAGTAGGGAATAAACCCTAAGATTCAAGGACCTGTCTCTTCAGTGAAGTTTTTTCAACAGTGTGCTGAGATATCCTCTCCAAAGCAATGATTGACTTGCTGTATCTTGCATTCCCTACCATTAAGAAGAAGGCATGATACCTGAACAGAAGATTGTTTAGGCTTTGGAGGGAACACATTTTATACCTCAGATATTTACCCATCCTGTATAACATGTAACATGGAAATCTGTCAGGTTTGAGTGGTGTGTAACACAGAAAAGGTTCTGGATCAGTTCCAAGATGCAGTGCAAGGAGCTCTGCCTCTTAGTCTGTATGATCCCTTAGACCTATTGTGTTAGTGGTATCATTGGTGGAAAAAGATGCAGTGTGAAGCTCATGGCAAACCAAAGTGGAATAAATTACAAACACAGGCCCCAGAGTTTCTGGAGTGAGGGTCATCTGCAGTGGAGAATTAAGCACCCTTCCTGCATGTTACTAGACTCAGGTAGAGAAAGAATGCTTGACCACTGAGCACCAAGTAACCATGCACCTGAAACGTCTCATTATGGGCTGGGTTTCATCAATTCCACCAAATCATAAAAATAGACTACTTAGGATTAGTCCATTGGTAGATTAAGAAAAGTACATCCAACCTTGACCAAGACCAGAGGCATAAATTAGCTGCAAGACTAGATAGCACAGACTCCCACTTCAATCACTATTAATGCCTATTTCCCACCTCACACCCATGTCTGCCTGGAGACCCCCTATTTTATGAATGGGTCAGCCTGATACATGAGTGAAAGCTGAAAATGGGTGGTAGCCGCATAACAGCAACTTTCAGGTGTAACCTCCAAAGACAATTAAAAGGGAAGCTCTTTCCAGCTAACAGAGCTATAAATGGTGCACCTGCCCATCCACTTTGTACAGAAAAAGTGGTCCAAGGTGAAAATATATACAGACTTCTGGTCAGTGGAGAATGTCCTGGTCATCTGGTCAGAGCCTGGCAGGAAAAAGTCTACAAGATTAAAGACAAGAGGTCGAGGGCAGAGGCAGGTGAATGGGCATATGGGAGTGGGCATAAAGTGTGGAGATTTTTGTATCACATGTTAATGTTCACTGGAAAATATTCAATACAGAAGAGGCATTGAGTAACCAAGTAACTAAATGATTTAGTCAGTTGACACTAGACAGCCTCTGCCATTGGAAACCCTGGAGCCAGCACAAAAGGGACATGATCAAGTGTCCCTGGTGGCAGACATAAGGAATATACAAGGGCCCAACAGAATGGACTTTCAAAGGTCAAGATGCTAATGCTGCCTTTTCTAGCAACAGAAACCAATACTGAGCCCCTGATATAGCACAAGTTCTTAAAGAGACCAACCGGCCACTTTGTGGTGCATTGACTACATTGGCACCTACCATCTCAGGGTTAGACAGCTAAACTAAGTATGACTTTGCCCTTCTTACCAGCAAAGTTTTGGGCAACACTACTCTCAGGGTCTTTCAGAATGTGTAGTTCATGTACATGGAATCCCATACAGCACAGTATCAGATCAGAGGACCCATATCACAGTGAATAAAGTGTAAGACTGGACCCATAACCATGGGATCTACTAGGCATATCACAAACCACAACATCTATAAGCAGTCAACATTCTTATAGGGCATTAGAACAACTTGCTCAAAGCATGTTCAATATGCCAGCTGAGAGCCAATATGCTGCAAAAGTGAAGTGGTATCTTCTGGGATGAGTATATACACTAAATCAGATATTTCCACATGGTAACGTTTCTATAACAAAGGATCCTTATGCTTTCCAACCAGAGTGGAGTAGCTCCACTCACAATGACACATTGGAGGCACTTTGTGCTTCTCATTCCTGCTGCTCTAGGTATCAAAGGGATAAATATCCTGGTCCCCTAAGAAGAAGCACTCTTGCCAGGGCACACATCAAGTTTTCTACTGAATGACCAGGGGCAGCTGCTGCCTGAGCATTTTGAAATTCTTGTATACAGGGACCAGCAAGAAAGAAGAGTCACCCTCTTGGCAAAGGGTAATTGACCCAGATTGGCAGAAGGAGACAGAGCTGCCACTACATTACAGAGGCAGAGGAAAACATGTGGAACCCTCGTGATCCTCTTAGTTGTTCTCCTTTGCCCAGTAGTCACTGAAAGAACATAGGCAGAAACCCTGGCTTGAGAGAGGTATGAGTACCAGGACCTCAGACACCTTAGGAATGAAGGTTTGGGTCACACTACCAGGTAAGTCCTTGATATCTGGAGAGGTGGTTGCTGAAGGTGAAGGGTGCTTAAAATAAAGAGAGGCTGGAGGAGGGAAATGACAGATACTAGCTGCAGTTTTGACTCCAACTCTGAGGGCTGTTGTATCTTCTCTCTTCTAAATTTTCTTTCATGAAAGGAGAAAGGAAAAGAGACTCACAGGAGCTAAAGAAGTGCTACCTGGATGAGTGTAGGGAGGTAGCACTGAGTAGTGCATGATTGGGCTGTTCTGCCACGGAACTGGGCCCAGATCTCCCTTTAAGAGAAAACCTTAAGTGAAAAGTGCAGTTTAGTGATAGGCTCCAGTCCCTTACCCTCAAGATCTACCACAGTGTTCACATTAAGGCTGAGTTCTTTCCAGGCAGCTTCTAGTCAATGACTAAGCATGATGGTGGAGGGACAGGGAGTGCCAAAGGCAGGTCACTTATCTGCCTAGTGCAGGACTCTTTCAATGCGCATTCTTTGCTCTAGGGATCTCCATCAACCTGGTTGATACTTTTTTAGAGTGGCACCTAGTCCCACTTCCTTCCCTCTCTGCTTTCACAGATGGAAGACCTGTATCATAGTCTGAAGCTGTATAGTCTGTATGGTGGTCTGAAGGCCTCTTATTTCTGTTCCCTCTACTCTCCATAGTTCACAGCCACTTCCCTCAATAAACCTTTTCTAATTCTGTCTTAGTGTCCTTTTCCCAGAAGACCCAAAATGACATAAGAACTGTGAAAAAGGGAGTTGACTAGCTTGTGAGAAAGGCAAGCCTGAATCCATGGATATTTCAATAAAGACCAAGAACCAATTCACAGTTTCTGTTTTGAGATTTCTGAGACCTTTATAACTTTCTCAATGCTTGTTCTTTTGCTGTTGTTTTTTTGTTTGTTTGTTTGTGTGTTGCTGCTTGGCTTTGTTATATTGACTTACAGGAAAAAAATTCCCTAAAAATAGAAAGAAATTGCAGTGCCAGTTTCAAAGAGAGAGGGGAAGTTAGAAACTGTGTTCTGTTTTTCTGCTAGCAGGACAGGGATGAATCCAGCAGAAAAAAACTGCTGGTGGCAGGAAAAGTGATCAGCAGGATACTTAGCCACAGGTGAGGGGGAAGAAACTAAATATCTCTTAACAACTAATTTGGGCCAGCTTGCACACTCTCCCACTAAGATGTATTTAAAGCATTTAAGTATCCAAAACAGACTTTATTGTTCCTTATGCAAAGTTATCTTCATCACAAGGTCCTTGGCTTGGTATTTTGAATGTGTCTTAATACCACCTGATCTGCCTTAGTAAAACTGCTAAGAAAAGGGATTCCTGGTCACAGTAAAAGCATAAAATCCAGGGCCATGTTAATAAATGACTAAACATAGAAAAAGGAAATTGGACATTTCCCTAGGGTGGTAATACAATTTCAGAAATACATTTTGCTGCAGTGAGAGGTAACCATGAGATTATTCTGCGCATTTGGAGGAAAATAAAATGGTGCCTAAGCCAAATGAGAAGAGTAAGAGGGGATGGAATAGAGAAGACATGCAAAGGTCATAAACAGGTATAAACAGGGAACCAGAAGAGAAAAATTACTGCCAACTAACAGTAGTTGTGGTGCTGGTAGTAGTAGACACCCTGATGTCAGGTGTTGAAATGTGACAGTCCCAGAAATCCTTATTTTAAACTTGGGAAACACATAAAATTAAGTTATTTAGTCATTTCTGAAGGTGACTAATCTCATTTATTTTATTTGAGTCCACCTTTGATTAGTTAGCTGAGCCCTGTCCAGATAAGTAGAACTACCAAACCCACCCATAGACATGGGAGAAATATTTAATAGATTTTTTAAGCCATTAAATTTTTATGTGTTTATTATGCAATTGCTGGCATATGCATAGAGTGGTATCATAAAGATTTTTATAGACTACTTTTTTGTTAATTTTTACTATTTTGCAAACTTTTAAAATTATTTTCACATTTTCCTAACCCTATCAAAGCAACTAAAATGAATAGCTTCCTATGTGTCATCTTCACACCTTTTCCCACACTCTTAGAATCTCACATACACTGATACACATTTATTGGTTATTTCCAAGGTCTTGTTTAGGGATCATACTGTATATATACTTTCTCCGTCTTGTCTAACTCACCTAACGGTAAACTTTGGCAATAATTCTAAGTCAATGAACATAGATATAGCTTATTCTTTTTAGTATCTCCATGCTATTTTACTATATGGATATAACACAGTTTATTCAACCAATCCTCTAATCACAAGTATTCAGATTTTTAATAATTTCTTGTCACTACAAATAATGTCATAATAAACATTTTTCTATTATCTTCTAAAAATTCTTAGTTCTAAACTCTTTCTAAATCTTGCTAAAAATACTAGTATCCTTATATCCAGGAGCTTTTACTTCGATAGCATGACAAAAATCCAGAAGAGATAGCAAGGTCAATAGGTATAAGTACTGTTTTAAATAGGTATTTTTAGAAAAGTTTTCCAAAAGTAGGAAGATAGTCACATTTCCACCAGCAGTAAGGGTTATGCCTTTTCCTCCACAACTCACCCTTGCCACCATCTGATCCCTCTCTAAACCCTGTCATTGTTCTTTAATTTTGTACAACCATACCTGGGCCCTGATTCTTGCTCCATGAGCACCAGCATGAGGGACAAAAGTTCTCTACTTACTATACTCTTCTTTCTTGCTCCTGATATTTCCTAGGGTGGTAATATAATTCCAGAAATACATTTTACTGCAGTGAGAGGTAACCATGAGATTATTCTGTGCATTTGGTGAAGGTAACTAATCTCATTTCTTTTATTTGAGTCCACTGTCAAAAGTTATTTTTCTATGTTTAGTCAATGGGACTCTCTAGATATCAGTGGTTGGGTTACGGCCTGGGCTGCTGTGTCCCCTCTGGTCATTGCCTCCCTTGTAGGATATCCACACATTCCAGTTTCTTTGTCCCCTAGTACACTCAGCAGTCCTCTTCCTGAGGGGGAGAAATGTCTTTCTCTTCCACTCTTCTGGGAGCTTCCAGTATCTTAATAGAGATTAGAAAAATTCTCAGTCTTTCCTTTTATTTTCTCTGGTTTACGTTTTTATTTTCTAGAACCTTTTCTTTTTTTTCTTTTTTTTTTTTTTTTTTAATAATTAATCAGTATTTTTATTATAGTTTTGTGGGATACAGTTAAGGGTTAGGTGTACAATTACGTTTCATTCAAACACCCTGTTGATAAGAGGTGTTTTCCCAGCCCCAGACAGATATTTGCTACTGTTAATCCCCTCCCCCTCCCCCCCATAGTTTCCCAGTACCGTCCGTCATTTTGTCATAGTATTACATTGGATGTTCAAGGTCCATTATATGAGTGAGAACATGTGATATTCGGATTTTTGTTTTTGTGAGAGGTCACTCAGTATTATAGACTCTAGTTCCATCCAGGTTGCAGCGAAATTCATGATTTTGTTCTTTTTTATGGCTGCGTAGTATTCCATCGTGTATATGTACCACATTTTTTTAATCCAGTCCTCTTTTGATGGGCAGCATGGTTGTTTCCAGGTTCTTGCTATTGTGAACAATGCTGCGATAAACATACGTGTGCAGGTATCTTTTTTATAGAGTGATTTGTGTTCTTCAGGGTATATTCCCAGTAGGGGGATTGCAGGGTCATATGGAAGGTCAGATTTTAGAGCTTTAGGAATCGCCACACTGCTTTCCACAGAGGAGCACTAGTTTACACTCCCACCAACAGTGTAGAAGTGTTCCCTTTTCACCACACCCTCTCCAGCAGCTGTTATTTTTTGAGTTGTTGATAATTGCCATTCTGACTGGAGTTAGGTGGTATCTCAGTGTGGTTTTGATTTGCATCTCCCTGATGATTAGTGAGGTTGAGCATTTCTTCATGTGTTTGTTGGCTGCTCGAATGTCTTCTTTTGTGAAGTGTCTGTTCATTCTTTTGCCCATTTTATAATGGGGTTGTTTGTTTTCTTCTTTTCAGTACGTTTCAGTTCCTTGTAGATCCAGGATGTTAAGCCTTTGTCAGACCTAGAGTTGGCAAATACTTTTTCCCAGTCTGTAGGCTGTCTCCCTGCTCTCTTGATGGTTTCTTTGGCTTTGCAGAAGCTTGTCAGTTTAATAAGGTCCCATTTGTCTATCTTCTCTCTTAAGTCCTGTGGGGTTCGGGTTTTGTACAGGAATTGGATGCCAGTTCCGATTTCCATGAGAGTATTTCCTTCCTTTTCTAAGGTTCTTATGGTTTGAGGTTTTACATTTAGGTCTCTGATCCATTTGGAGTTAACCTTTGTGCATGGGGATAGATAAGGGTCCTGTTTCAATCTTCTGCATGTGGTCAACCAGTTTTCCCAGCACCATTTACTGAATAGGTTCTCTTCTCCCCACTGGTAGGTGGTGGGGGCTTTGTCGAAGATGAGTTGGTTGAGGAATTGAGGTTTTGCTTCTGGAATCTCAATTCTGCTCCATTGATCTATATACCTGTTCCTGTACCAATACCAAGCTGTTTTGATGATTGTAGCTTTATAGTAAAGTTTGAAGTCTGGTATTGTGATACCACCTGCTTTGTTTTTTTTACTGAGGATTGTTCTGGCTATTCTTGGACGTTTGTGTTTCCATATGAATTTCTGTGTTGTTTTTTCTAGGTCTGAGAAGAATGTTGTTGGTAATTTAATGGGTATTGCATTGAATTTGTAGATTGCCTTAGGTAAGATGGACATCTTCACAATGTTGATTCTTCCGATCCATGAGCATGGAATATTTTTCCACTTGTTCGTGTCAGCTTTGATTTCTTTGAGCAGTGTTTTGTAATTTTCATTATAAAGGTCTTTCACGTCTCTGGTTAGGAAGATGCCAAGGTATTTCATTTTTTTTGTGGCTATTGTGAATGGAATTGTGTTTTTTATTTGGGTTTCTGTTTGTTTATTATTGGTGTAGAGAAATGCGATTGTCTTTTGTACATTTATTTTGTATCCTGAGACTTTGCCAAAGGCCTTTATCAATGTAAGGAGGCCTTTGACAGATTCTCTTGGGTTTTCGAGGTACACCATCATATTGTCTGCATAGAGAGATAACTTGACTGCCTCTTTTCCTATTTGAATACCTCTGATTGCCTCCTCTTCTCTGATTGCTCTAGCCAGGACTTCCAATACTATGTTGAACAGGAGGGGAGAGAGTGGGCATCCTTGTCTAGTTCCAGTTTCAGGGGAATTGGTTCCAATTTTTGTCCATTTAGCTGTATGCTGGCTGTGGGTTTCTCGTAGATGGCTGTTACTATTTTGAGGTATGTTCCCCGTATGCCTAGATGTTCAAGGGTTTTTATCAAGAAGGGGTGCTGGATTTTATCAAAAGCTTTTTCTGCATCTAGTGATATGATCATGTGGTTTTTGTTTTGACATCTGTTGATGTATTTAATTACATTTATGGTTTTACGATATTGAACCAGCCTTGCATGCCAGGAATGAAGCCTACTTGGTCATGATGGATGATTTTTGAGATGTATTGCTGAATCCGG
>NW_007232018.1:0-6780 GCF_000164805.1 Carlito syrichta
GGGTTGCCACATCTCCCAGGGCCTGCCTGGGGCCCTGGAACCGGCTGGGCTTCTCTCCCTCCCCCGTCTGTCCCATCTCCCCCCGCACTCCTGTGTGCTGCCTCCGCTTTCACAGACGACGGGCCTTTAAAATAACTGGCAGGGCCCTATCCGAGCAGCATACGAAGCTTGGAGAGGACATTCGGGGCCTGGGGAGGGGAGGCGGGAGGCAGAGCGGAGGTCAAGGGTCTCGCCGGGAAGAGCAGGACTCTCAAGAGGTTCCGGGAGTTGCTCTTGACTTGGGCAGGGGAGGGGAGGACACAGGTGCTGGGTGCTGGGCTCCTTCCTCATGCCTGTTTCAGGCATGTTTCCCAACTGCCTGAGGGGCAGGGTCTGTGCTTATAAAGCCCTTGGGGTCCCTTGGCAAGGCAGGAGGAATCCGAGGTCAGACAGGGGCCAGCCTTGGTGGAACAGTCTTGATGGGGGATGTTGGGGAGGCCTGTCTAGAGACAAGCACAGAGTCTGGGGTGGCAGGTCCCATCCCAGTCAGACTTGGGCCGCATGTTAATATCTGGGGGACCTCGTCATTACCACCTAGGGGCCCAGTCCAGGGATTGTTCTGATTCTGTGCAGACTGCCGGGTCATAAGAGGCTGCGGTGTGACCTCCACCAAGTCCTTGTCCTCCTGTTCCCCAGTGTCCCCTTCTCTCCAGGGAGGGGTGGGAGAGGACATCCAGGCAACCATTCTGGACTCCTTGTGCCTTCCTGTCCCTGGCAAGGGGAAGCACAGGGTCTGGACTGGTCTCCAGGTGGCTGGTGTCCCCCCGCAGTGGAACCTTTGGTGTGAAGATGGCTGGAAGGTCCCACTGGTACAGACAAGCCACCTCCTGGGCCAGCTGCTGGGTTGTGTCATCCTGGGCACAGGATGTGACCGGTAAGACTCCCTACTGCCCTCCGCGCTCCCCTCTCCCAGCCCTCATGGTGGCCTGTGGCCTTCAGAGTTCAGCTAGGTCCTGTGCCTAGGTGAGACTCCTGGGCTCTCCTGACCCGGGCCATATTTTCCCCCTACTCACAGGTTTGGCCGCCGGGCTGTTTTTGTGGCCTCCCTGGTGCTGTCCATGGGTCTGGGGGCCATTGAGGCCTTGACTGCCAGCTTCCCAGCCCTGCTGGTCCTGGGATTCCTCCACAGCGGAGCCTTGGCAGGAGCCTTCCTGACCCTATTCGTGGCTCGTGAGTACCGTGGGGGCTGCCAGGGCTGTGGGAGGGGCAGCTGAAGCCTCTCAGGCACGCTACTGGGGCCCTTCTCTGGAAGGCCAGGTGCACTGTTTGCTGTGAGCTTGCTGCCTGCAGGTAGGCCCAAGCTGAGGGAAAGCGGGTCATCCTTGGACGTCCCTCTCCTGAGTGTGTCAGCAGTGGGTCCCACAGCTCCAGGGAGAGCAGCTGTCCTGAGGCTTCGGCCTCAGTCCACCTGTGTCCACCCCAGGCCTGGAGCTGTGCGACCCTTCACACCGCCTGGCCTTCTCCATGGGGGCTGACCTCTTCTCAGTGGCGGGCGGCCTGCTGCTGCCCGGCCTGGCTGTGCTCATGCAGGACTGGCACCTTCTGCAGGGGCTGAGCGCCCTGGTGACTGGGCTCTTGCTGCTCTTCTGGGGGTAAGTGCGGCAGGAGCAGGGCAGGACCCCTGCTGTGGGGCCAAGTGTGTAGCTTCCCTTGGCTCCTCCCTTCCACCCTGGACACGGCCATGGAATGGGGTCACAGAAAGCCACAGTGGTGTCCTGCCCTCTGGTCTGGAAAAAGGCTGGCCTTGCCTCTCTGGGAGAAGTGCAGAGCTGTGAGCATTCTCATCAACCCTGCAGGTTCCCAGCCCTGTTCCCTGAGTCTCCCTGCTGGCTGCTGGCCACAGGGCAGGTGGCCCAAGCCAGGAAGATCCTGTGGCACTTTGCAGAGGCCAGTGGTGTAGACCCCGAGGACAGCTCAGAGGAGGAGAACTCCTTGGCTTCAGGTTGGTAGCAGCAAGGAGGAGGGTCTCTGGAGGAGGACCTAGGAGACCATTGCCCCTCCCCCCTGTCCCCTGTATCCCTGCCGCCACAGAGCTCGCCATGTTGCCTGCAGGGAGTCCCCAGCCCCAGTTCCACTCCCTCCTGGGGCTCCTGCACACCCGTGTCGCTTGGAGAAATGGGCTTGTCCTCAGCTTCAGCTCGTGAGAGGGGAAGGGCAGGGGTGGGCTGGCAGGTCTGTCTCCCTGGAGATGGGCTGGGGTCCCCAGGGTCTCCCAGCTCTGGCTGGGTCCACAGCTTTGTCCTCCCTCCCAGGCTGATTGGTGGGGGCATCAGGGCCAGCTTCCTGCGCAGCCTGACCCCTCAGGAGCTGACCTTCTACCTGCCCGACTTTCTGGAGGCAGTGGTCACGGTGTTCCTGCTCCTGACGGTGGATCGCTGTGGACGCCGCCCCATCCTGCTGCTGGGCACCATGGTCACAGGCCTGGCATCCCTGGGGCTCCTCGCTGGGGCCCAGTGTAAGCCTGGGGCCCCGAAGGACACACAGGGGCCATTGTGTTTGAGTTGAGGGTCTGTCTGGTGTGGGTGTCAGGATCAGACCCCTCCCTTAGCCATAGGGGGAGGTAGTGCGAGAGGCAGGGTCCTCAGGACCAGCCTGTAGCTCCTTTTACTCTGTCCATCTTTCATACACACTCTGGGAAACAGGCCTAAAAGAATCTATGACAGGGCTACAGGAAGGGTCCTGCCTGGGCCCAGAACACCTGCCCCACCCTCAGAATGCAGCACAGGGTGAGAGGTCAAAAGCTCGGGGTGAGCTTTTCCCCGGGGCTGTAGGTGGCCACATGGCTACAGGCTGGGGAGAGGGCCATCCACACATGGCTGGCCACGTGGTGTGTGGGGCCTGGTGCAAAGTGAAACACGGACCTTTAGAGTCAAAAGTATTCAAGATTTCAGGACAGTTCTCCAACTGAAAACAAGGTGGGCAACAGAACCATGGCTGAGTTCAGGCCAGACAGAAGTTGTCATGGACTGGGCCTCAGGGCCAGGACGCACTTCCTTAGAATCCCAGTCAGGCCACCATCAGGTTCGGGGCATGGGGTCCCCAGTGGGAATGGGGGGCTTGTAAGTCTGTGCCCAGATGGGGGAGGGTGGAAGGTGAGTAGAAGAGCCTGTCCTTTGTCCCCAGACCTGCCAGGCTGGACCACGCAGTCCCTCTCTGTCCTGGGGCTCCTAGCTTCCCAGGCCGTGTCTTCGCTCAGCAGCCTCTTTGCAGCTGAGGTCTTTCCCACAGTGACCAGGTGAGTGTAAGGACTGCCCGGCCACACAACAGGCCTAGGCCCTATGGGGAGGAGGGTTGGTGGACTGTAAGCCCTGTGCCCACACCCCACTCTTCCCAGGCCATGGGGTCCTGGCAGACAGCTCATGCCAGGCAGGCCTGAGTGGGGACAAGATGAGGAAGCTTCCAGGTGGCAGAATTTGAGGAGAAATTCATTCTAAAGAGAACAAAATCATTCCGGGGCAGGAAAGATTTTCTCTTTTTTTTTGAGTCAGAGTTTCACTCTGCTGCCCAGAGTGACACAATCATGGCTCACCACAGCTTCAACCTCCTGGGCTCAAGCAATCCCTCCATCTCAGCCTTCCAAAGTGCTGAGAGCCACAGCTCCTGGTCTAGGTTTTTTAACTCAAGTTTTCAAGCTGTTTTAATCAGTTATGGCACCTTTGGCACCACTAAGGCTGGCCTCCCCCTCCCCACCCACTCCAGGTTCTGCCCACAGTCACCAATACTAGGAATCACACTCATATCTGACACCCACCACACTCTCTCTCACAGAGGAGCCGGGCTGGGCCTTGTGCTGGGGGCCGGCTTCCTGGGCCAGGCAGCCGGCCCCCTGGACGCCATGCACGGCCGGCGGGGCTTCTTCCTGCAGCATGTGATCTTCACCTCCCTCGCCATCCTGGCCCTGCTCTGTGTCCTGCTGCTGCCTGAGACCCGGGGCCGGGGGCTGCCACCGTCCCTACAGGACGCTGACTGCCTGCGCCGTTCCCCACTCCTGCGTGGCTGCCCCCACCAGGACCATCTGCCCCTGCTGCAACCTGCCCAGCCCTGGTGGGCTGGCCATGGCCCCGAGCAGCCCTAGTCCTGCCTGGTAGCCCTGAGAGCCAGGACGGGGATATCCCAGTCAAGGGCCAGGGCACCATGGAGTACCTGAGACAACGGTCCGGGGTGACCACAGTCAGACAGACACCCCCCCCAGCAGCCCATATCTCAGTGCAGGAGGATAACATGAATGTGTCCCCACCAGGCCCCCGTCACACCCAGGTCTGGAGATAAAGGCTTTGTGGAACTCAGTGTTCTCCCGGCTCTTCCCTCAGGCTGTGCCACACCCCACCTGGGCTTCCAGCCTGAAACCTGGTGCCAGAGGGCCCTCCAGCACCCCCACCCTTGAGGGGCAGTCCAGGGCTGCTGACAGCTCCAGCTAGCAGGATGGGGTGGGGGCCCAGCCCCGAGCTCCCTGCCAGCAGCGCCTAACTGGTCTAAGCCTTTTCTGGGGTACAGGGGCCAGGTTCCCCTCACAGTCCCGCATCAGAGAGACCAGCACGCTTTCCATTCAGATTTACCCAGAAGGCTGTACAAAGATGAGGTCTGTGGGTAGGAGGCAAGGTGGTGGTGGTGGGGGGGTCCATGACCCTCATGGAGGTAACAGAGCAGCTCTCCCAGCCTGGCAGGAAGGCGCTCATCATGGCTGCCCCCTCCATGCTCAGGGCTCCATGCCCACACCTGGGCCCTTGCCTGGGAGCACACAGCTGCCCTGTGCTGTGGGGTGGGGTCCGGGGCCCTCAGACTGCTTCTGCACAGGTTTTCTTTGCCACAGCAGGGACAGGTATGTCTGGTCAGGTCCCCCCAGCAGGCCGTCTGCTGTATTGGGTAGGCGCCCCCAAGAAAAAGCCCCTTCTCTGGCTGATGCTGCCTCCAGACAGCAAGTCTGGCCCCTAGCTTGACCCTTATGGGGGCCCGTACATGTCCGCCAGCCGAGCGAAGCGGGGGCCCCAGTCCCGGAGGTAGTTGTAGTCCTGGTCCTCGTCGCCCAGGCTGGACAGGATGGAGCTGAGTGTCCCTGCCACTGAGCCATCCCCCTCATAGTCGTAGATGAGGGCTGTGTCATAAGGCGGCACGCTAGGGTCACCGTCCGCAGCCTCCAGACCCTGCAGAGAGCCCCCAAAAGTCAGTACCATGTAGACTGGCAGGCGTTCCCAGCTTCCTGGCCACAGTCCAGGGTGAGGGAGCTCTGGCTCAGGAAGGGAAAGCACCCACAGAGCGGGGGAGGAGATGGTCGGGGAGCCAGGGCATCCCTAATTGTGAGGCACCAGCTGAGAAAGGTCAGCTTCTGCACCCTTGCCTGGGTCAGGATGGCGGCCAGCCCCGCCCCAGGATGCTGCCTCATGGGAAACAGCGGTGCTGTTATGCCCAGTCTCTTGGTCTTGGTGGCCCTGCACCAAAGCCAGATCCCAGGCCCCAATTCCCCAATACTCCAACAGGAGCAGCAGGGCGACCTCGAGGTTTGTCACCTCCACCCTCCCAGGCTGTGGGACAGTCTGCTAACCAGGCCCTGCGTCTCCAAGCCAGGGCCACATAGGCAGGCAGGTGTCATGGAAAGTGACATGTGGCCCCTGCCCAGCTGCCCACCCAGATGAACTTCTGAGCTCATGTCTACGGTGAGGAAACGGAGCCACCCACGCGGCGTCCACATGGGCTTCTGAGGGTCAAGAAGCCCTGGGCCTGCTCCAACCGCGCCTGTTGTGGTGGACACCAACAGTGCGTAGGCTGTGGCCACTCCCACTTGACTGGTGCAAACACTTGCTTCATCGCCAAGTTCTGACCAGGTGTCCACCTCCCACCAACCGCACACGGAGCCTCCTCGCAGGTGCCCAGCATGATCCCTCCCCTGATAGCAGCACTGAGGTCAGAGACCACAGCCTGACACACACCACCAAGACTCTCTGGGGAGCTTGGTGTGGGCGTGCCTGTGTGCATATGTGTCCATGTCCATGCACTATGTGCCTGTGTGTACCTGTGACTACTCCTGTGCCTATGCATGTGTGCACGTGTGCAAGTATGTGTGTGCACCTGCGTATACATGCGTCCCTGTGTGTCCCCAGGAGCACCCACCTCATTGATGAAATCAGCGATGTCCGTGGGACTGGCGGGCAGCGCACGGGCTGCATGGGGGGGCGCGCGGCCGTAAGGGGCGTCGCGGCGGAGAGGGGCCCGTCCCGGGGGCGCGCTCAGAGCCGTGAGCTCCGCGGGGCGGCGCAGCTGGCTGATATCGTAGGCGTCCTGCAGGCCGGAAGGCGCCGCCCTAGTCACCCGATGGCCCAGGCGGGACCCCAAGGAGGGCCTGTGGGGGGGCTCCTGGGACCCTGCCCGGGCCCAGCGCTTCCAGTCCTGCCCACTTCCTCCCGGCTTCACCCTGGGGAGCCCCGGCCGCACCTGGTCCTCTTCCCCGCCTCCCTGCTCGTCGTAGTTGAGGATGTTGTCTCGAAGGTCGTTCTGAAGCCCGTGCAGCAGCCCCTTGTCCCCCGACGGCGGCCGGCACCGCGCGCGGAGCGCCACGAGCAGGACCAGCACTGGGGGAGGGGAGCGAGGCTGGGGCCACCGCGGGCGGGACCTAGGGGACGGCCTCAGCGGGGAGGAGCGGGAGGCCAGACGGGTCCCAAGGCTCGGGACAGGACTGGCCAAAGGTGGGCGGGGTGCGGGGCTGGGCCCCCGGGTGGAGGAGGCGAGACGAAGTCGGAGAAAGGAGAC
>NW_007232018.1:6974-9876 GCF_000164805.1 Carlito syrichta
GGCGCACCGTTGACCGGGTTGAGGCTCCAGTTCCGGCCCAGCTCGGGGAGCGCGGGGCTCAGCTGGAAGTGGAAAGGGGCGCCGTGGGGCGGCAGGTCCTCATCGGCGGCGCCCAGCAGGAGGCCAGGGCCCTGGTGCGGGTCGCCGCACAGGCTGGGGGGCAGCGGGGCGACCAGCGTGGGGGCGTGGTCGTTGACCTCCAGGATCTCCACGGACAGCGTGCCGGTGGCAGTGCGAGGTGAGGAGGCTGCAGGCGAGGAGGGCTCAGTGTCCCTGCGTCAAGCCACGACCCACCCTGCCAGCCAGCTCAGGAGTGCCAGTGCCCAGCCCCGGGCAGGCCTCCGCCACCTGCGGGCACCCAGCCGGGCAGGCAGGTCAGGGGCCCCAAGCTAGGCTTACCGTCATCCTGGGCCAGGATGATGGCCCGGTACCAGCCATCCTTGAGGAAGGGAGAAGTGGGACTGAGCACCCGCTGGGTCTGGATGCGCCCAGTGGCCCCGTCCACCTGCAGCCAGTCCTCGGGGTCATAGTCCTTGGAGTAGCTGGTGGAGGGAGGGGAGGAGTGGGTGGGGGTCCCCAGAGGTGTGGCCACACACACCCACACACCTTGCACACATGCGCACGCGCACACACACACGCAACCACAAACACACACATATACTACACATATACATGGATGAGCACACACATGCACACTACATGCCACACACATGTGCACATGCACATCCATCACACACACCACACACATGCAGCACATACCACGCACACATGACCCAGCACATATACACATATTCACACACATTCACACACTACACACCACACATGAACATATATACACACGACACACATGCACATACCACATACATGCATGCACATTACACAATACACACTTGCACACACCACACACACCCACCTGGAAACACACATGCACTCTACACGCACCACACACCGCACACACATACATCACACATGCCTGCACACACATTGTACACATATACATCACACATGCATACACACGCCACACATAACCATGCACATACCACACACATAACCACACACACAGGCACACACAGTGGGAGCTGCAACCACCAGATCCTTCTGTGAGCCTTTGAGAAGGCTCCTTCTGTCCCACCCAGCAGGTGAGGAACCAAGGCTCGGGGTCCCAAGGCAACTGAGTGACAGCCTGGTTTCCATCCCAGCTGGGTCCAGACTCTTCAAGGCACCATAAAGAGTCACGGATGCATGGGTCCAGGCAAGGGGTCAAAGTCCCTCGGGAGCCAAGGGCAAGCTGGAAGGGACACGGCCAGACACTCAGAGGGGACCTGAGACCCCAGACCATCAAGAACCCACTGGGCCCTCAGAGCCCGGGGCCAGGGCCACCCTCTGCAGGAACAGGGCTGCAGCTCCCCTGCCTCCTGTAGGGCCTTTGGGGAGCCCACCTGAGCCTCTGCAGCTGCTCTGTGTCAGGGTCCTGGGCAGAGAAGATGGCCACCAGGGTTCCTGGAGGTGCCCCCTCAGCCATGCTAGTCCGCAGGGGGTTCTCCTGGAACACGGGGGCCTCGTTGGCATCCAGCACACGCACGCTGACCCTGGCCTGGCCCCGCTGGGCCCTGGGGGCGGCTGCCTGCAGCGGGGCCTCGTTCTGCACTGACACTCTGAGCACATAGTGCTCGCGGCTCTCGTAGTCCAGGGGCTGCAGGAAGAAGCAGGGCCGGCACCCTCAGGCTGGGACTGGGCCTCTGGGCGGCTGGATCTGTCCTCAGAGCCCCTACTTCCCTCTTTCCCCTTTTAACCTTGAAAAATAAAAAAAGTATGTGGGGGAAGAAAGGCACAGAGATTACTGCAAGAGCACTGGCTGGGTATGCTGGCGGTCGGGGAGCACTCTCCGGCCAGGCGTGGCTGTGGAGGTCCTTGGGAGAGGCCTGCAGCCTCTGTGATCAGTTGATTTTAAATGGAGGAGCATATCAGGGGTAATATGGTTGGCCTCACCACATGGGGGACAGCTTCAAGAGTAAAGCTGCACTTCCTCTGAGAAAGAAATTCTGCCTCAATACTGCAGCATCCAGACTAGTAATCCTGTAATCCCAGCACTTTGAAGGTCGTGGTAGGAAGATTGCTTGAGCCAGGAGTTCAAGACCAGCCTGGGCAACATAGCAAGACCTCATCTCTACACAAAATAAAAAATGTTTCTAACCTGCTCTATGGATTTCAGACCTGTGCAGCCAGATCCCACAATTGCATGAGCCAATCTCTTGCAGTAAATCTCTTACACGTTGACATCTAAGTACACCAATTTCTGCATCTGTTCATATGTGTCCCCTGTGGGCCCTGCTTCTCCACCAGGGTCAGGATTGGCACAGGCATGGACTCGCATTTCACACGTGGATTACTCTCACGAGGTGGGGGGATGCCGTGGTAACAGATGTGCAGGTCCCCTCACCTCTGGGCTCTTGCCCGTGGTCACCTGCTGGGACCTGCAGTCCTAGCCTGGCCAGTCCTCCTGCTGGTGCTGGGGTTGAGGCTTCCAGCCCTCCCCTGCTCACTCTCTCTCTCTCTCACCCGAGGACCAACACCAGATCCCACGTTCAGGGGTTGCAATCCTGCCGGGAAGGAGCCCAGAGCCCATGGGGGAGCTGTGAGTGCCAGCGGGCGTAGCTTACCTTCGCCACGGACAGCACGCCCTCGTTGGTCTTGGGGTCCGTGCGAACCTCGAACTGCCCATCGGGGTCTCCTTCCAGGATGGTGAACCTGGCCAGCCAGTTGGGGGAGCCTGGCAGGTCCCTGTCCTCTACCTCCAGCCGCCCCACATCCACTCCACTAGCGGCCTCTGCCGCCTCCATGAAGAACTGGAGGAGCCAGAGCACCACAGCAGGGTTGGGGGGGGGGGCAGGGGGGGGGGGGG
>NW_007232018.1:9969-16083 GCF_000164805.1 Carlito syrichta
TGGGGCTGTCCTACTCCTGTCCCCCCACTGGGTGTCCTGTGGACTTATCTGTTTTTTCCTGCCACCCAGGCTGGAGTGCAGTCGCATGCTCACGGCCACTGCAACCTTAACCTGCTGGGTTCAGGCGATCCTCCTGCCTCAGCCTCCCAAGCAGCTGGGACTATAGGTGTGCACCACCATGCCTGGCTAATTCTTTTGACTTATTGTAAAAATGATGTCTTGCCATGTTGCTCAGGCTGGTCTTGAACCACTGGGCTCAGGCAATCCTCCCACCTCGCCTCCCAAACTGCTGCAATTACAGGTGTGAGTCACTGTGCCAAGCTCAGGCTGGTCTGTCTTGAGGCTGGTCTCTCTAGGGCTGATTCCACACCAGACACCCAAGTACAGTTTCTTGTGGGGCAGATGTGCTCCCTCTCTACACGGCAGGGCTCAGGCCCACGTGGCCGCTCCTCCCTGGGGCCGCACGCCCAGCACACGTGCTGCCTCTGGGACCCTCTAGCCAGCCTCGCGGCCCCCCCCCACAGAACTGCTTCCCCAGCACAGACCACCACCACCCCCACGGCCTCTGCTCGCCGTGGATTCTGAGGGGGCAGGCCCCAGGCAGGGGCTGGACGGGGGAGGCGCGGCACCTCATCCCTGGAGAACTCGGGGGCATTGTCATTGATGTCATCGACGGAGATGATGGCCGAGGCAGTGGCCGTGAGGCCGTCTCCAGACATGTCTGCCACCTGCAGGGTCAGGTTGTACACGGCGACCGCCTGGGGACACCGAGACACAGGGTCAGAAGACAAGGCACCCAGGGTCCAGAGACCAGCCTCCTCGGGGCCAGGCAGGGTGGGCTCAGGCCCTCCAGGACAACCCCATGGGTGTCAGAAGGCCCCCAGCGGCTCTGAGAATCCCGCCTGCTCCCAGCACATGGGGCCCGGTGACACCATTGTTAACCATAGACTACCCCAGCCAATGAGTGGACAAGAGGTCGGCTATGGTGTTGGATAAGCATTTACAGAGCACCTACTGCATGCCGGATGCCTAAGGGCACCAACAAGCTGGGGGTCCTCGCCCTGGGGAGCCATGTTTAGTGGTAGGGACGGAAATGGACAAAGACCACATAACACAGCATGAAGCCAGACGGAGCCCCGTGCGGGTGGCCTGGGGAAACCAAGGAGGGCTTCCTGGAGGTGCTAACACAAGGAAGATCTCAGGGAGCACAGGAGCCGGGTGGTGGTGGTGGTGGGACTCTGGTGGAGGCCGCTCACTCCTTAGAGCGTGAGTGACTCACAGGGGCCATTGTTAGGAAGCCTAAGGGCACTTGGAAAGGCTCCATCTGCACCTGGAGCCACGCTTTATGAGTCTCACACTGTCACTCAGGCTGGAGTGCAGTGGCACAATCATAGCTCACCACAGTCTCAGCCTCCTGGGCTCAGGGGATCCTACTGCCTTGGCCTCCCGACTAGCTGGGACTACAGGTACATGCCACCATGCCTGATTAATGTTTCGGGGTTTTTTTTTTTTTTTGAGACTTGGTCTTACTATGTTGTCCAAGCTGGTCTTGAGCTCCTGGGCTCAAGTTAGCCTCCTGCCTCTGCCTCTCAGGTAGCCGGTGTTACAGGCGTGAGCCACTACACCAGGCTAGGGGGTGGGAAGGCTTCTGGCAAGGCAGCGGTGGAAAGCACACTGAGCACTTGCCAAGCCAAGGGTCTGTGGCACCCTGTGGGACACCACTCCCTGCCCGGGTGAGGGTGTAGCCGCTGCCGCACTCATGGGATCCGTCCCACACCCAGGGCCCCATGAGTGGTTGGTGTCCCCGGCCAGGCAAGGCTCTGTGGAACCTGCCATGGTGCCCGCAGGGCGGGGCCCACCTCGCGGTCCAGACCCACGTGCACCGTGCGGATCTCGCCCGTGAGCTCATCGATGCTGAACAGCTGGGGGCTGCCCTGCCGCAGGATGGAGAAGCGCAGTGCCGCGTTGTCCGTCTCGGGGTCATCGGCGTCCGTGGCCTCAGCCCTGGTCACGTAAGTGCCTGGGAGGGGTGGGGCGTGAGGGTGGCTGAGGGGGCACAGACATCCGCTCCACAGGGCTCGGCCACGGGACTGCTGGGCCGCACTGTTAGTGACACTGAGGCCACCAGTGTGTGAGCCCCGAGTCCAGGTGCTCCTTGCTGCCCTTCAGCCTGCGCCATCAGCCGCCCACTGCCCTGCACACCGAGGCTGGTGCTGTTGGGTAGAGCATCCAGCACGGAGCTGGTGCTGCGCCCAGCGTGGCAGAGCTGGGGGTGCCCGGCAGACCCAGGAGAGAGCCCAGGGCCATAGAAGACACACGCGCCAGCTGCTGAGGCTGGAGGCCACAGAAAGGGGAGGATGTCCCTCTCCTGCTGAGCTCGAAGCCCGACCCCTCCCCTGACTCGGGTGGGTGAAACACTAAGCCAGTGGGCTGGGCGGCAGGGTGGGCTGCCGGGCTTGCGGGGAGCGGCTCTGGGCCAGCTGGGCCACCCCAGCAGAGCAGGGCACAGAAGTCCTCCAGCTTGTGGCCTGGTGTGGTGGCTCATTCCAGCACTTCTTTGGGAGGCCAAAGCAGGAGGATCGCTTGAGCCCAGGAGTTTGAGACCATCCTGGGCAATGGAACGAGAGCTCATCTCCACAAAAGGTAAAAAAAATTAGCCAGACATGGCGGTGTGTGTCTGTCGTCCCAGCTACTGGGGATGCTGAGGTGGGAAGATCACCTGAGCCCAGGAGGTCGAGGCTGTGAAACAAGCAAAGACCACATAACACGGTGTGTGGCCAGAGAAAAAAAAAGTCCTCCAGCTTGGCTGAACTGGGGCCAGGGAAGAAGAAACAGCTGAAGTTAGAGCCAAAGCCTGAGCCAGGCTATGGGGCCCAGACTCGAGGTCAGTGCTGTGGCCAGGCTTCTCCTCGGGCCACCATGGAGGCCGGCGGCTGTGGCTGGGGCCTGCAGGTCAGCCCAGGCTGGGTGAAGTAGGACTTGGAGGTGCCTCAGTGGAACCCGAGTGAGCACAGGTGGGGGGGGCTGCTGTCTCAGGATGACCCCCAGCAGGCAGGGGAGGGCATTTGCTGTTGGGGGAGGGCAGGACCCCTGAAAAAGCCCACCCTGGGGCTCTGATGTTTGGGTTTGAAATTGAGACGAAAATGGGAAGTGGGTTGAGGTGACCTGCCTGCTGGCTTTCAGACCCTGAAATTCACATCAGGCAGTCCTGTCATCTACCTACCCCACCGCCACAGCCACCTTATGGGCCCTCACCTGGGGCTGCGCCTTCCAGCACGTGGCCCTCGAACTCCTCCTGCAGGAAGGCCGGTCGGTTGTCATTCTGGTCTACGACCACGATCTCCAGGTCCGTGGGGTCCTCCAGGGCGGACCCTCCCAGGTCCAGGGCAAAGGCTCTGAGCTGCTCAAACAGAGAGCCAGGCTGGCACTGTGGCCCCTTGTGGCAGCTCCCTCCAGGGCCACGCAGCAGAAACATGAGAACAGACCGTCTCCCACAGGTGGAAGAAGCTTAGGTGGGTGTGTGCTAGGGCCACAAGGACAGTCCCTGCAGGGGAGCTGCCTTCTCTGCAGACAGGCGACTGCCAGATTGCCCTTTTCACCTTGGCTGCCAGGAAGCTCACGGCTGATTCATAAGTGACTGAAGTCAAGTCACCCTCCCACTAGGCCTTCCACTCACTTCCTCTTTCTCTGCGTGGTCTTGGCTCCTCCTGAGTCTCTCTCTTTTTTTTTTTTTGAGCTGGGGGGTCTCACTCTGTCACCCAGACTGGAATGCAGTGGCATGCTCATGGCCACCCCAGCATTGACATGCTGGGCTCTGGCGATCTTTCTGCCTCAGTCTTCCAAGTAGCCAGAACTAGAGGCACGCAGTACCACACCTGGCTAATTTTTTTTATTGTAGAGATGAGGTCTTGCCAAGTTGTTTGGGTTAGTCTGGACCCACGGGCTCAGGCAGTCCACTCGCCTCAGCCTCCCAAAGTTCTGGGATTACAGGCTGAGCCACCAAGCCCGGCTCTGAGTCTATTTCAATTTCCCCATGCACATGCATTTTAAGTGGCCTCTATCCTTCTGGAAAATGAACAGGCAGGTTAAAAAAAAAAAACTCTGACAACTTTCTGTGTAAGGGAGCCAAAGACAAGGTTAGGGTTTGGGGGGGCTTGCCTGGCTCCTCACCAGAGCCCACTGCCCTTCCTGGAAGACCCCACCACCCCAGCCCCCAAGGGGGTTGGTTCCCTGGCCCACCCACCCCCAAGAACTGTGGTTGCCGCTGGGAGCAACACTATTTGGGGATTCTTCCAGGTACCCTGTCCCCACCAAAGGGGACTAGGATGGGGGTAGCCACAGTTAAGCCACACGGCTGCCACGGGGCTACAGCCAGGCTCCCTCGGCAGAACCAAGCCCTCCTCCACCAAGCCTCAGTCTGCCCATCTGTCAAATGGGAACGCAACCCCGAGTTTCCTGGGGCTGCAGGTCCCAGACCCAGATCCCCGCCCCCGCCCTGGGGGTGGCAGGATCTTGCAGGGGCAGCCCGTCGCCCTGGGAGGGAGAGGCGCGGCCCGTCCCCCAGGACCTCACCCGGAAGCGGTCCGTCTGCTCCCGGTCCAGCGTGGCATTGAGGAACACTTTTCCCGTGACTTTGTCAATGGAGAAGATGCCACGCGGCTCCTCATCCACGCCGGGTCCCTGGATGCTGTAGAGGACGCTGCCCAAGGCCTGCTTATCGGACTTGATCTGGGGAGGAAGTGGGACTGCGAGGGGGGCGGGGCAGGGGCAAGCACCCCTCCACAGCGCCAGCCCCCCGTCCCTTCCCCCACCAGGTGGGGCTGGAGCTGGACCTTAACTTGGCCCGTGGGAGGGTGCCCATCTGAGCCCTTGCCTCAGGCCACAGGGCGCTCTCGAGACCTGGATCTCCTGACACCCATCGAGTGTGAGAAGCTGCTGCCCACGGGCACTGTTCACCTGATGTCTACTGGGGGTTGGGGCCACAGAGCCGTGGCTGAGGGAAGGGTGTCCACCACGGGGCGGGGGGCTCAGGGGCCATGTAGGGTGGGCAGGTGAGCCCTGCAAGGCCTCCAGTCCTGCCCAGGAAGGTGGCGCCGGGTCTAACGGCAGGCGGGGCTCCAGGGAGCTTTGGAAATGGGGGATCCGCAGGGACCCTCAACCCGGCCCCCTCCCATTCACCTGCGCCAGAGGGGAGGGGGACCTGCGGGGACCCTCCCTCAGTCTGACCCCTCCTGCTCACCTGCACTGGGGGGATGGGAGGCCCATGGGGAGCCCCCCAGCCCGGCCCCCTCCTACTCACCTGCACCAGGGGGTAGGGGAGGTGCTTGTGGTTCTCCGACACGCTGATTGGGGGTATGACCCAGGCTCTCCGCATGCGGCCGTGTGTGGGCGTCCGGCGCCAAGGGTACAGTATGCTGGGCCTCGTCAGCCCTGGGACCTCCAGAGATGGGCCCAGGCCCTGTAACAAAGACGGACGAGGTCACACAGCCACTCTCACGATCCCCACAAGCCAGACACAGGGCCCAGGAGCCCAGGGCACCATTTCTCCTACCAAGGGTGGTTCCTGGGGGAGGCAAGACCCTCCGGGGCCTGTTGGCAGGGGTAGCGGCAAGGGCACACCGGCCCCAGCCCATCAGACTGAGCCGGTGGACACACCCCAAATGTCGAGCCCTCAAAGTCCCTTACAGCTGCCCTGGTGGGGAGGGACGGTGGGACCCGTGCATCTCATAGCCCCAGGGTGCCAAGCACCCCACATGTGCTGGGAGAGGCTCGGGGGCAGTGGCCTGGCCAGGAGGTTGGAGGGGTGGGGGTGCTTGGCAGGCAGCAGGGTGGCTCTTGCTCCCCAGGAACTGGAAGGAGGGGTGGGGCAGGGGTCAGAGAGCAGGGGCCAGAGGATGATTCACTGCCTAAGGCCTGTGTAGGGCCAGCACAGGTGGGCAGGAGGTGGGTATGGGGTCTCCACTTCCACATGGCTGACTCTGCCAGGGATGAGGCTCTTCCAGGGGCTAGGGCGGGGGGCATGGCATGTGGCCAGCTCCCTCCCTCCCCACAACTCAAATTCTTTTTTTTTTTGAGTTGGAGTCTCACTCTGTCGCCCAGACTGGAGTGCAGTGG